>NC_039249.1:32338948-32622003 GCF_003368295.1 Carassius auratus
CCTTTTCAAAAATATCTAAATACCTTTTTTAGTCAGTCACTCACCCTCCAGAGGCTTGTCTGTCTGGAAGGGGGCGTCTACAGCACTCAGGCCGGCCGTGGAGTTTCCCAGTAAGTCAGGAAGAGATGAAGATACAGACACAACTGATGGCTTCCTCCTCCACTTCAACACCGGAGGAAACTCATCTGGTACAGGAAAAGCTTCAGGGACAGGGAACTCATCCTATCCACATGGAAATAAGGCCACACTAGGATTCATTAAGCATGAATTATGCCTGAAATGAAATATTTCATACATCCCTTTTATATGAAAATTAATTTGCAACTTGTTGTCATTGGGTGGTAACACTGTGAATGAAAATTGACCAAATGACAGAGACTTCACACTCTTTCTCTCAAACCTACCAGAGATAAAGAGTTGGGTTCCTCCATGTACTGCTTGAGGCTTAAGATCTTCTTCCCATTGACCTGAATGTCAGACAGCAGCATGATAAAAGCCCACCTGTCATTAGGCTAAAACCCTTTACATATTCTCAACATATTAGCCCAGAGGTACGGTCTAAACTCTCACCTGTAGATGTGTGCAGATGCGTCTCAACACATCATAGACGCTATCTCTGGACAGCAGAGACACAAATACATACTGTGGGTGGAAAGCACACAAACATATTATCATTAGAGTGAAGAAGTTTAAACAGAGACTACAATACAGAACATGGTGGATTTGGCACATTCACTTATATTCATACTAGAAAATCCAGCTACAGATGGTGTGTTTTTTAAACAAGTCGGTTTCAAACTAGTCCAAGCTGGTCTTTAGATGCTTAATGGTGGAACTATGCTGGAAGATCTTGGAGCTTCAAAAAACAGCTGACATGCTTCAAAACACAGCTTCTTTATGACCATAAGCTTGTAAAACAATGTCATTTCAGCACCTTTAACTCTCTGGTCATGCACCTAAACCAGCATGGACAACACTCTTCAAAATATAGTTTCCAAAAGGGGATTTTCACAGTAATGCCAATATAAAAGAAGCATATTGGATTCCCTAAAGGTGGTTTCAGTGAACAGTTCTTACATATAATCTCACTACCAGGAAAAGGATCATATTTTTTGAGAACATTAAGGGTACATGAAATCCAATCTCATGAGAGACAGAGGCTTTATGGATAAGTACAAAACAAATGCATCCTTCAAGTGGAGTCGAAAAATAATGAAATTACGTGCACATGAATGACTAAACAAATTCTCTAAAATACCTAACTTTTGCATGCATGTTCACATGAAAAACATTTGAAAAGCATGTTTGCATAGGGCACTGGTAGCAGTGGAAATTTTGCTTCCATTAGAAAAAATGCAAATGAATTCATTATTCATGTATAAATAATAAAAAAAATCAGCTATGTATAATAATGTACAGTATATAGGTGGTGTATAAGAGATGTGGCTGTATTCACTTGCCTATATACCTGCATAAACAATTGCCAGCATTCAAACTTTATGATTTAGTTATTTTGTATCCTTAACTTGAATGCATAGTAGTGGCTGCAATAACAACTGCCTAGGATTTTACCAGGTGCACTTCAAAGCAGCTAGTTATTATTTTTCACAATGGCCATTTTGTTCTGCATTCACTGTACAGGAAGTAAATTACTGGCTTAAAAAATCTAGAAATACTGCCTATTCACAGGACTTAATACTCAAAGCAATGCCCAACAAGACTGCATTCAACTGCTATATTCCACAAGTTCTTCAGTCATGAAGCCTTTACTGAAAAGAAGTTGATGCTTAGTCCACGGATACAACCAACGGAAAGAAAAATGACACATGAAATGTCAGTGAATTTCCTCTAGAGATTAATAAGAGTAAATGGAAAAGAAATCAAGTCTGCAATCACAAGACCTCAAAATGAATTCAAACATTTGCATTGTGCACTTTTAAGACCAAATTATTTGCCCCATGCTAGTCATATTTATAGCTGTATTCTCTTGCTATAGTCTCTCTAAAAATGCTGGGTTGTTTTAACCCAACTTTGGGTCAAATATGGACTACCCAACCATTAGTTACAATTTTTACATGAGATTTTTACCCCAAAAGTTGGGTTAGTCCAAATTTGACCCAAAGTTGGGTTGAAATAAACCAGCATTATTTTAGAGTGTACATATCTTATTTGTGTCGATTTTAATATATTGGAATTTCATAAGAAACATAAAAATGTTTAACTTTTTTTTTTCTCTGTTTCAGTACTAGAGAAATCAAATAAGACACAAACTGTGCACAAATTTGCCAAGATCCCAGAATCTGCAAACTTTTCAAGAGATTTCAATCTCAAATGTTTCTCATTAGAATTCTACAAGACCAAATAATCTGAGCTATGTTATCCACATTAATTTCAGTCCATTTCTATTTATCACCAAGAAATTCAAGAAGAAACAGAGACATACAATTTGATCTCCATTAAGTTTCCTGAGCTGTGAAAGCGAAATCACTTGATCAAATCACCAAATAATAATTCATAAAGACAATAATATCTGATAACAAATCAGTCCTTTGCCAGTCCTTGTCTAATTGCCAGGCTACTGAATAATGGTCTTCCTTTCTAAACCAGTCTTATTTTGCTGACTTGAATCAACAAAACGCCATACATGCTGACAGTTGTGAGATATGCTGACTGAAGACATAGATTCTGATAGTGCCACAGCATATGCTGACTAAGCTTTGTATTTCAATCTCCTGGTGGAAACGCACCTTCTGACTGCTGTCTGTGGTGATGGCCAAGCCATTAGGAACCAGACCTGCTGTCTTATGTTTCTTCACCAACCGCACGGACGCAACAGGAATGGCCACCTGAGAGGCAAGAGAAAGTGGCAGAAAAAAAGGAAGAAGTTCCTTGTTTCAGAGTCCATCTTAACTTACAAATTCTTGCACACAACATTTTCCCTCACAAGGATGGAAACTGGACCAGCTAAATCTAATTACTAAATAACATGGTGCAGAAAGAAACGTTACGCTTAATTCAGCACAACAAACTGCAACGTGGCCTGCAGCCAAAAGTACAAAAAAAAAACCCACCAGTCATTCTATGATCATTCCTTACGAACTTGTACATTTGTTCTGTGTGATTATTCCTATTGAGTTTGTTTTGATGCAAAAAATTGTACTACCTTATTAACCAGAAACATGTCTGTTCTGTGTTGTTTTCTGGGGCATTCAGACATTTCTGCAGTTAAATTGATATTTTCACAATGTACTCAGGTATTTATATACATGCCTTAGTTCTTTTGCTGCTGTGCAAAAATTTAATTTGATTTGACGTTCAGTTTTCAAATTAAATGTTTAAAAAATTGCTCTATTTTCTACCACAAATGGCACCTTTTTCCTGGGCATGAACTTTCTAGACATGTTTATAATCATCGGCATAGATGTGACGCTCACCTTGATGTCTTTACCAAAGAGGTTGGCGTAGAAACACAGCCAGTTTCGAGAGATGTAGAGTCGGCCTTGTAGCAGGATGTCTCGCAGCAGAGCACAGGAGTAAACTAAAGGACGGGGCATAAGTGCACTTATACAAGAGATCTGCAAGTCACGCAAGATGATACTGAACAGCATCAAATTCTGTTTCACTTGAACTAGCCCAAAGCATCTTGATATCAATGTCAGACGGACTGCAACAGCATAATATCACCAAACACCAAGATAAAGATGA
Source organism: Carassius auratus (assembly GCF_003368295.1). Lineage (NCBI taxonomy): Eukaryota > Metazoa > Chordata > Actinopteri > Cypriniformes > Cyprinidae > Carassius > Carassius auratus. Next base: position 32,342,654 of record NC_039249.1, read on the forward strand.
ACATGAAATTAATTAAGGTCCAAATGACTGAAAATAGGGGTAATTTAATCCTTGAAATAAATGTTTAAGGATTTTAAAACAATTGAAATATATAATATAATATAATATAATATAATATAATATAATATAATATAATATAATATAATATAATATAATATAATATATTCATCAGGTTTAATGCAAACTTGTGTTCATTTTCTTTAGATTTGTTATCAGAACTAAAGAAAAAAAATCTAAATTAATGTGCATTTATGTACATAAGAATCTTATGGCAGTGTTATGCTGATGAAAATAAAATCTTGATAGATAGATGGATTGATTGATTAATATATTTTAAACTATATTTAATTATAAAATAGTTGTTGTGAAAATATAGCTATTACATATAGTGTTAGATATATTATATAAAATAATTACACTTGTATATTGATAATATAATATAATATAATATAATTTAATATAATATAATATAATATAATATAATATAATATAATATAATATAATATAATATAATATAATATAATATAATATAATATAATATAATATAATATAATATAATATAATCATCAGGTTTAATGCAATCTTGTTTTCATGCGACTCCAGGGTTGCTATCAAATCTAAAGAAAAAATCTAAATTAATGTGCATTTATGTTTATAAGCATCTTATGGAAGTGTTATGCTGATAAAAAAAAAATCTATAGATAGATTCATTGATTTATATTTAAACTATATTTAATTATAAAATTGTAAAAAACTATTACATAGTGTTAAATGTATTATATAAAATAATTACACTTGTAAATTGATAATATAATATAATATAATATAATATAATATAATATAATATAATATAATATAATATAATATAATATAATAAAAAAGCATGATATGAAGCATTTTTAGTAATAGTTCATTAGTGGTACATGTATTATTAAATATTATTATTACAAATGTTCAGACCATTGCCCATCTCTGTATGTAAAGGACATTTTTATTAACACAGCATGTGCACCTTTCTGATTTTAAATAAATGAAACTACTTTAAAGCAACTGCAAGATGTTTCTGAGGAAGCTAGATTATCTGATCATTTCACAAGGTCACATTACAAGGAACGGCAAGATGCAGCAAACTATTACGTAAGAGGATGCAGTGGAAGGAGAGTGATAACAAACTTACCTTTCATCAGGAGCTCTTCTTTGGCAACGCTCTGGAAAAGCTTGTGGTACTGCGCATTGTACTTGCTGACGGTCTGTGAGGAAGCAGAGGAAAGAGAAATCAGCTGCTTCGCACAGCTCTTCTGCAGCCGGGCTCTTTCTCGTAAGGGATGTGAGCTCTGCACCAAGCTGAGCATGCTGACACGACACAAACACTCCACACCAACCGAGACGCAGCCTCGCAGATACCCCGTTCCTCTCCACTGTCCCGGGACACAAGAGCCAACTTAGCTTCGTCCTCTTCCTGTGAGCTAACACAGAATTTCTTCTTTCTTCAGAAGCGTCTCTCTCTCTCTCTCTCTCTCTCTCTCTGTCGCTCCTTTCACTGCCCAATCACAGACATGCAGCAGAAACACCCACTGCACCTTGACGGAAAAACTTGTGGGCTTGTTTCTAGCACATTTGTCTTCAGCAGCGCTCTCTCACTCTTGCTTCCTGCAGCTCAGAGCGTCTCAGAGCAGACCGATGCACAACAGATCATTAGGATGATGGATGTTCATTACGTAGATGGGCTGATCCAGTCCAATTTTTAACCCTGCTTTTAACTACACTGTCTGTTATAAGCTGTAATAAAAGCAATGTCTTAATTCTATAACCAAGGCAAGGGGCCTGGAGGTGTGACAGTATCTTTCATCGTGTCACGTCACTTTTACTCAAACATCCTGAGTAGCAAAGCTGTGGTCACAGAATCTACTCTAAAATCTATCAAATTACTCTGTGATAGGCACCAAAATACATTTTTACGATTTTAATTTTAAAATTAATGTATCGTTGGCAAAAATGCTAGTCAAATGTCCCTGGAAAAAGTTCATACGCTGACATAAATGTGTAATTTGCAGTAATTTTACACAAATAGTTATAAAGAATTTTTGAAGTAACACTGAAATATTATCTTGTAAAACATACTCCAATCATTTTTGTTTTATTTAAAACTTCGAAAAAACTTGTTTTAAAGCGGTTAAGGTGTGTAGAAGGCTAGGACACATGAGTGACACACTTATCCACTAAAAACTCCATGAATGCTAAAAATAATTGCAAAAATGCTGTATGTGGGGTCTTTTCCACCTCATGACAACTAAAGATATGTTTATTGCTCAGAAAAGAGCACTGGATGTATACAGAGGTTTTGTTTATCAGATCTCAGTCTCAATTTGAACATAATAATATTGTGTTGTTTTTTTATGTCCAGAGGACAAGGTTTAGCTGCCTGCTGAAGTAAGTCCATCATCTGTGAGTAAAACACATCTTTCTCCAGTTGTACGGCTGTACGGCTCTTCTTTCTTAGTTTTTGCCATGAAACAAAAGCTGAGGACATGGGGAAATACTTAATCTGATAGAAAATGCACTATAATACCAATATACTTTATTTTTTATATTTACATCCAGACCTTTTTAAATATGGTTGAGTGCCAAACTGTTTTTCGGGTCACTGTATTAATAGGTTGGACAAAATGATTTTGAACTGTATGTCATCTGGTACTTACAGATCCACGGTAGCATTTCTTGACGTCCTCGTATGACAGATCATCGATTAGATGCACCCTGTGATACAGAAAGAAATATGTAAGAGGATCTGGAAAAATATTAACCTGGAAATCCAACATGATGCAGTTTAAATGAGAATGCAATGGTAAAAGCACAGTTTGTGAACTAGAAGGCATATTTTCCTCCACAATATGTAATTTAGTTAGGATTAGCATAAAAACAGTCAGGTTAACCTCAGGATGAATTCGTGACAGACAAGCCGATGATCCGAATAAACTCACGCTCAGGCCCGAGGCAGAGGGCCGTCCCATTACATAAAGCTTATGACTTTGACACACTAATAATGTTTCAAAAGAAGAGCTCAAGACAGTCACGTGACACATGAAATTGATTTGTGCACAAACTGATTTCTGTTAGACATATTGCTAACACTTTCTATAAAGCCTGTATTTATAATACAGGGTTCTTATAATGTTAAAGCACATTTGTGGTTGTGTTACTTAGAGTATGATTATTTGTAACACACAATGAATACCATATTACATCTAAATAATCGATAACGGATTATAATGATATGATGATATGTACTAAATTATTGTGCAACAAAGGCAAGATATGGGACTTACAATAATTTATAAATATATGAAATATAATCCATTGTAATTTATGTGGATGCAAGGTGCTTATTGTGCTATAAATCATCATACTATTAAAAGCTATAACCACAAATTATTAAGTACATTAAAACTGTTCTTATGCTTATTAATGAGCTGATACAACATATTATACGATTTTTTTATAATGCATTATTAATTCATTATAATGTCCTAAGAATTCCATTGTAATCTTTCATAAACATCGATGAGTTTTGTTAGGAAACAGCTGATCACTTAAGCAATCAATGTGCTTACAATTAAACATTCATTTTTGAGTGAGTTATATTTTGACATTACAACAAAACAAATGTTGTTTTATAAAAAAAAAAAAAAAAAAAAAAAAGTAATTGAGAATTGTTTTTATTTTAATTTTATTTTTATGGTGCCTGTAGAATTCCTCAATGGCCAGTCTGTTAAAAATTTAGCAGCAAAATTGATTGCTCATTGCCCAGTTGTTGAGTTGAGCTTGGTAACTAATGGGTTACAGGTTTGACATGTCAACTTTTGGCTCCACCGGGACCACAAGTTTATCTGTCCAGTGGTCTAACCGGTTGGGACACCTGGTGTACTTGACCTTTAAAACTACTCTTCTGCAGTGGGAAGGGAACGTCCTGTAAGTTTCACCGGAAAAACTTCAATGACAGTCAAGAATGAAATAATGACAACTAAGGACATCACAGGCTATCAGAAATCAGATTACAAAATGATCAGTCATTCTGGACTCTAACACTCTGTATTGTACGGCCCCTAAGAGGAAGAGCTGTGGGAACACAGGCACGTGTCCAAGAGTGCAGCAGAGAGTCCTCTGGCACAAACACACATCTCACTGTGCTGCTGCTGACAGGACAAATGCATCTGTTATGCTTTTACCATCATTCAGCATAACAGGGAACACCGCTACACCCACACTCGTGAACAGAAACATGTTTCTTTTCACACATCATTGTTGCCGAGAAGATAATATTATGTCCCCTTAGGCCGCTGCTGTTATTGCTGCACTGTGCTGCTGTATCCAATAAAAACGAGCATCCGAGTCTATTATAGATGATTCTATATTCCTTTTGTCGCCATTTCAACAGAGAAACAATGCCTCATGTAGCGCTGAGTGAGCTGCAAACATTTGCGTGCTTTAATTAAATAATAAAACCAAATAGAAATGGCCAGCAGTATCTCAGTAGTGTGTGAAACACAATATGCTGTGTGAAGTGGGGGTTTGTTTTAGAGCAAGATGTCATGTGGTTTCCTGTGTGGCAAGTTAGTCGTGACCGTGTTCAGAGTGGCATTCTACTCACTCAATGTGAAGAATATGGTGTGCAGAAAATACCAATTGTCTGTACACGGTATGCATGTAAGTCATAGGTCTATTTGTAGTTTTTAAAATGTACTGTCTTTTGCCTTGGATGAAAAATAAATCGAAGAACATCAGATACACAACAATTGTGCATTTCCCCTCTCTTCATAACTTCTTGCCTTTGTCAGTACATGTCAATGTTATTACAGCCAAAATTACTTACTATATGCGCATACTTTAAAGGAGTAGTTCACCCAAAAAAGAAAATGATTATTATTATTATTATTTTTAACATACCTTTATATGTCTCCACTTAAGAACTGTATGACTTTCTTTCTTCTGTGGAACATAAAATAATATATTTTGAAAACTATTCATGCAGTCGACATAATATCTTATTTATTTGTTCCACAGAAGTCTGGAACAACATAACAGTGAGTAAATAAAAACAGAATTTGCATTTTTGGGTATGCTATCCCTTTAATCATGCACATTGAGCTATAATATTAGTGAACTGTAGTATAGTGCTTTAAAATAATCTGTCTACTGTCTTGTACGAACTTATTTCAAAGTTTCAGCCGAGGTCCTGTCTGTTGGCAAATCTGCATATTGTGTTTGAGAGCAATGGCCATTGGCTATTGCTCCTGAATATTTAATTAGGTTGGCCTGTAAACAAGGGAGGCTTCTGGGGACTTTAAATATTTATTGTAAATAAATTCATAGCAGTTATAGTTTTAGTTTTTCAGGGCCATATTTTTTCATACTCAATAATGCATTTTGTAGCTCTAATAGTACTTAGGCAAAGAAATCTCACTAACAATTAAAATTCTCAAGCTACCCATGATGTAAATGAGTGTTTCTTCATCAGAACAGATTTGGAGGGGAATGGTTCCTGTGAGAATCTTTCAGGGCAACGAATCCTCTGAATTGAATGGGTGCCGTCAGAATGAAAGCTGAAACAGCTGATAAAAACATCACAGTAATCAACATGACTCTAGTCCATCAGTTAATGTCTTGTAAAATGAAAAGCTGCATGTTTGTAACAAACAAATCCATCATTTAGGTGTTTTAACTTTATAGTCCATAATTCATAATAATGCTTCCTCAGTGAAAAAGCCCATTCCATGTTATTCTTTAATATCAAAATCCTCCAATATATTTGTTTAGAACTGTTTTTGCTTGTAAGCAACTAGAAAACTATAAAAACACAGCTTTTCACTTCACAAGACGTTAAATGATGGACTGGAGTTGTGTGGATGATTGTGATGTTTTTATCAGCTATTTAAACACTCATTCTGATGGCACCCATTCACTGCAGAGGATTTATTGGTGAGCAAATGTACCAGTCAAATGTAATGCTGTATTTCTTCAAATCTGCTCCAATGAAAAACTCATCCCATCATCTTGGTTGGTCTGAGTAAATTCACACCATTTTTTAAAAATAGGCTTGGCTCTGGTGTCATGGCATATACATGCCATCTTTAAAGACAACTGTGTCTAAAATTAAGAACAATTCATTCAGCAGCCTCAAACTACTGTTAAATTCAAGTTTCTCTTTGTTATTTAAGCATAGTTATATAATAATTCTGCTTGCAGATACCTTAAAAATGACAGAAAGGTAGAGCGATAATACAACTGCTGTGTGTTTTGTGCTATCCAGACATGAGTCAGGCGCTCTTATTATGCTAGGCTCAGGCACTGTGTTGACTGCAGCATGTCATGGTTGCACTGCCTGCGGAGGTGGAGAGTTACCAGACTGGCAGGGTGTCTGTGTGCCCTTGGCTGAGCTTCTGCATAGGCAGACTGATTAACAGCCAAACTGCATCTAGAGCCAGAAAGGCAATATGTCCCAGCGGTAGTGTACAGTCAATAATTCATCTAGAAGCGAGTAAAAGGGGACAAAGATCGTCAAACATGGATTTTTACAGAGGAAACACGATACAGCCTTTGCGATACTGAGCTGTTCAGTCATTCTGCCCTGTGGACGTCAGCTGTCTGAACAGAACAGATGACAGTGTGAGCACATGATACAGTGCTCAACTAAACCCCATCTGGAAACATTCCTACAATTACACTCCGCCACAGAACAGACTTATATAAGAAGTGCACTACACATATTATAGAAAGTTCAATACAAATTCTTAAATTAGTGAATCTTAAAGGAATAGTTTAACCAAATTTGCTGAAAATGTACTCCCCCTCAGGCCATCCAAGATTTAGACGAGGAATTTAGCTTTAAATCACTTTCTCACCAATAAATCATCTGCAGTGAATGGGTGCCGTCCAAACAGCTGGTAAAACATCACAATATTCCACAATTAATCAGCACAACATTTATTTACTAATTAACCTGTTGTGAATATAAAAGCTGCATATTTTGCTGGCAGAAATAGTCCATAATACATAATAATGTTTTCTCCAGTGAAAAAGTCCATCCCAATTGTCCTTTTACTCATATATGTTTAGAACTGTTTTGGAATGTTTTCACATGTAAACAATGCTTGATGTTTTCATATTTCCCTCCTGATTCAGACAAGATTTTTCCACTGCATAGAGAAAGCAATACTGTGGAAAGAGGACTCATTTAAAGTTAAAAAGTCTTAAAGGGTTAGTTCACCCGAGAATGAAAATTTGTCCATCTTCTACTCACTCTCGAAGCATCCTAGGTGTGTGTGACTTTCCTCTTTCAGAATAATCCAATCGGAGTTATATAAAAAATTGTCCTTGCTCTCACAAGCCTTTCAATGGGGATAAGCGGGTGTTTGTTGTCATCAATTCAGAAGACGTAAAAAAAAAAAGCGCATCTGTAATAAAACGTTCCTCACGAGGCTCCGGGGGGTGAATAAAGACCCTAAAGTAAGGAATCTCTGTTTCCTTTGCTCCCACATTTCCCAGCGGCATGCGCTCGACGCATACCTCTTCCATCTTCCTCCTGCACATCTTACTTTTCCCAACAGCCAGCAGAAGTGAGAGAAAAATGTGTTTATTACGTTTGAAAATCTGGATATTTACAAAAAAGCATGGATTCACTATTAGGGGGCCTTTATTACCCCCCAGAGCCGTATGAGGGATGTTTTATTACAGATGCGTGCACTTTATTTCATGTCTCCTGAACAGTTGACAACAAACACCTGCTTACACCCAATGAAAAGCTTGGATTGGATTATTCTGAAAGAGGAAAGTCACACACACGATGCTTCGAGGGTGAGTAGAAGAGGGACGACTTTTCATTCTCAGGTGAACTAACCCTTTAATGATGGATTTGTTTATTGCAAACATGAAACTTTTTACCTCACAGGATGTTAAATTGATGAACTGATGGAATCGTGTGCATTACTTGTGGATTATTGTGATGTTTTTATCATGTCTTATTTGAACTTTCATTTTGGCGGCACCCATTCACTGCAGAGGATCCATTGGTGAGCAGTTGTTATAAAGCTACATTTATTCACATCTGTCCCCACGAAGAAACAAATTTGGATGACTTGCAGTTTAATAAATATTCAGCATATTTCATTTTGGGGTGAACTATCTGAAGTGTTTATTATTATTATTATTATTATTATTATTATTATTTTCTAATAAGGCTTAGGCTTAAAGGCTTAACAATACATTTGAAATCTAATATAAATTTTTGCCTAGGAACAGATTTCAAACAAAAATTTCAAATGACCTTTTTTAGATTTAAATTTTTCATCACTGAATAACACATAGATTTATGTCAGGTTGGATGAACTTACCATCAGTAATAAGTGTGACCAGATTTCTGAGTTGGTACCACATCAATGTTAAGCATACAGCTGAAAGACTGAAGTTTACCATATGTTTTTCAAAACAAAACAGTAAGAGTAGATCATAATAAAATGAGAGCTATCTGTGCACATGGTTTACAGTAAAAATCATATTTCCTATCGTGGCTTAGTCTGGGAAGTCATGGCCTAGTGGTTAGAGAGTTAGACTCCTAACCCTAAGGTTGTGGGTTTGAGTCTTGGGCTGGCAATACCACGTCTGAGGTGCCCTTGAGCAAGGCACTGAACCCCAACTGCTCCCCATGTGTGTGTTCACGGTGTGTGTGTGTGTTCACTGCTGTGTGTGTGCACATTGGATGGGTTAAATGCAGAGCATGAATTCTCAGTATGGGTCACCATACTTGGCTGTCTGTCATGTCACTTATCATAAGATGGTATTATATAGAAAGGACAGCTGATAAGTGATTGTATTAAATCTACAGGCTGCAACAATATCATTTTTTTTTGTTGTGTATGAATTATATGTTAACAGTCTAAAAGAATAATAAAAAATATAATTTATCACATATTATATATATATATATATATATATATATATATATATATATATATATATATATATATATATATATAATAAATAATTAAACAAACATTAAAAGCCTTTTGTTTACTTAAGACCAGATAAAGGAAGTGAAGCAAAACCAGATTCTGTAGAAAAGAGTGAAGTGATGTTTCCTTCTGAGAGTGTGTAACTTCTTGTCTTGACCATTTCTTATGACTTCCTGGTCACAAAAGCTCATCTATTTTCTAAATCATTTGTACTGTGTAGGGTCAAAGTGACACTGACGCCTAACTGAAGCATCTTATGACTGTGGGGAAAACCCAAACCTTCCAGGACAGAACAGGCTAACAGAAAGACCTTCTGACTCAGCCAGAAGTCGAAGCGTAGACACTCTTGATGTAAGACAACAGTTTTACCAGCTATGCCAAGAAGCCACACACATTCATCAATCACTAAAATACTTTAAACTTTCAAAATAGTTTAAAACCAGATTATATAAAGGCGAAGTTGAGTCTACCTTTACCAGTCAAGTCATAACTTGCCTGAAGTGCATGTCATCGTCCTTTGAGGGCTCTGACTGATCGTGAGGCGTTAGGAGCCCGACATCCTCAGCCTGATCCTGATGATCACTCATGGTCTTAAGCCTGCGACACACACAGACACACAGAACAACACGTCACACACACTTCTAATGAGCCAACAAGAAAATTCAGTCTTTTCCCACTGCTATTTCAGGAATACAATTAAAAAGGTGTGATAAATGGACCACTGCTGCACTGAATGTTGCTCGGGCCTCTTCTCTCCCTTGTTATTTTTAATTGGGAAGCTTCATTAGGATGTAGTTTAACTCATCTGTGTGTGCACTGACAGACTGTTTCCTGTTTTTGAAGGTCACACCATTTGATCCGCTGCTTAATGCACCCCTGGAGAATTAATGCATGCTATACTGTACGTCACACATATGCAGCTGGTGTACTGCACCTCCAAATCACTTAACTAGCAGTTATCCTGCTGACAGAATGCTAAACGCATCTACAGGACACAAATGAGAGGAGGGCTTGTTTTTAAAAATACAAAGAGAAATACAAAGACAAGAGGATTAAACAGCCAATGCATGATAATTGTAAAGAGATGACAGTTAACAGTTAAACACTAATGTTTCATGGGCTTTAAGGGATCATATCATACATATTTTGTTATTAATATATTCTTCATTATAATTCAGTTTTTTCATGACGCTTTTTTCACTCTTTCTGATCCTTAGAATGAAGGGTATTTTGTGCTGCGGTGCCTTAAAAAAAGCTTTCCCTTCACACGGCAAGTTTTGCTGTTATATTATACTTTATAATAATTCTTGTCAAATGAACTCCGATCTGTTCTCTAATGAAATCCATGACTTCATAAAAAAAAAAAGCAGAATATGTCATGTAAATAAACCATGTTTTAGTGATGACATGCTATTGTGAGTAATTGCAGGGGGCCACAGGATGATTTAAAATAGACAAAATATTAACTAAAATCGAGATGTGATCTGACATCATATTTCTTATTTTAATTTGTTTCATAAGGTTGTTTCAGTAAGAGTTCCCACAGCTTTGGAAAACCTGGATATATGAGCTAAATTTTACACCTGTGATTTCTACACCTGTAAAAGTAATTGAAATCAAAGTTAACAAAAACTCAAATTAAAATCATTTAAAAAAAAAACAAGTGTGTCTTTAGCAAGGTAATAAAGCAACATTTCTCATTTTTCACTATCTGAAACATTTCAGATAGTTCACCCCAAAATGAGATATGCTGAATATTTATTCAACTAAAACTAAAATAAAACTAAAATGAAATACTTAATCAAATAAGACTAAAAAGTAAACTTTAATTAAAAAAAATTATAAACATGTTTAAAATGGTTAATAATAAAAATTAGATTTTTATGTATGAATCTTAACTCTTAAAAAAGAAAATATAAAAATAAAATCGATTTAAAAAAAGCAAAATATCAGGAAAATAACACTGATGGAAATTAATATATAATTATAATAATATATAAATATAATTTTTATATCAACCTGTAATAACTTATACCTGGTAAAAAATAGAAAAAAAATAGCTATTTAAAAAATAGTGAAATTAAAAACACCTATATCCTGTGCTCACAGATGACTAGAAATGCATGTAAAGAACAACATTTTCTTATTCTTCTATTTTAACTCATATATAAAATAGAAGAATCCTGCACACTGCTATTGCTAGCAAATTAATTTTAATGCAACATTTCAGTCATGCGACCTTTATCGGGTATTTGTTTTCATAAACAAACAAACAATTTAATTTTAATTGATGATATTAACGAATATAGGCCTAACTGTATTATTTTCAAATACTATTAGCTTCTGTGGGGGGTCTGGAGTCAAAAAATTGATAACCACTGATGTACATTATAGTGTACATTATTGGCACTCTGATAAACATGTCACAACTACATTTCTGAAGAAATTTCAGGGGAAGCCATGCTTTACATTTAATCTTAAAAGGAATCACCATTGCAGTGCAGGCCAGACATGTAAACAGCCAATCATGTGTTGCTGTATACATCTGTCTGGTGAAGAGCTTCAGCAGATCCTATAGCTCTGGGTTCTGAACGTTTGTTTTCATATTATGACCTATTTTATTTGATGATATGAAGCCTTTAATAATGACAGACCTGTCCTAAATGTGGAAGGTTAATCAGGGCCCTTCTTTCTCGCTATATTAGTGCGTGTTTACTGGGCTGTAACATCACAGGATAATTGCTAATCCATTCAGCCAAATCAACTTTAGCCTACAGGCACAGAAGCCTCTCTTAAAGACACACCGCCAATTTTTTTAAACCTGGCAATGACACGGATTACAAAATTGGCACATGCTGAAAAAAAGGCATGAGTGCTTGACAAGGAAGCAGTATTGCACATGTTTTGCAACTCTTCAGATACTATAAGCCACAAGCCATAGTAACTAAAGTGCTCAAAAATGAAATAAAAAACAATAGAAGAACTGCTGTAATTTGTTAATGTTAATGGTTTACAACAGGCAATGACGGGAGGTTGGCTGTATTCGTGTAAAGGGCCCTCAGGGGGGTTCACAGCAATAACAGAGAGGCAGCTGTACTGCAGGAGGCTAATGGGCCCTTTCTCATCTACATCTGCAGGCTGTAACTGCACCGCAGGCAGTTGACACACAAGAGAGCTTTCTGATGGATCCGTTGCAAGCCATCCACATTGTATTGTGAGGCCATGCAAGTTGGAAGACAACTCTGTGATGTTTTTTTATTTTAGTAACAGTTAAACTTTCATTTTGAAAAAGCTGGAACCTGGAACACCTTCAAAAACATTTCACTTCCTCTGCCCTTATAAACATGATCATATTTTCTCTCAAAATACCCATGTTACTGCATTTATTGTTACTACTGTAAAACCATAAATTTGGTCACCTTATTTATGATTTTGGTTTTCTGGCAAACAAAAAAAAAAGAAGAAAAAAAAAGGTTATTTCTTGAAACACTAAACGGTCATATCTCATCTGGTGACATATGACTGTAAAGAACTGAGCAGATTCTCCCTGTGAGTGACCTACATTACCGTCTTAACTCAGTCTTAGCTCCTGAGGGCCTGCTCCACTGGCCTTTCCATTTATAAACGTTTCTACAAAGTTTGTATAGAGTGGATATGCTTCGACTAGTTAAAATGACTTGCAGAATGAAAATAATTCTGTTTAGTGTTTGGTACAGACTAAAAGGGGGGAAATGTATGGTGTTTCATTGAATAGTAAATCTGACTTTGTGTACACAGACGAGACTGCTTAAATTAAAACTGGTGTGATGTATAAGTTAAACAGGCTAAATCCATTTTATAGCAGACTAGACTTCTAAAACCACTAAAGCAAGCTTCCGAGCGAATTCCAAATGTAACACTTTAACTAACATAGTGTCAAATTATTTATTAACATTAATATTTTATATATATATATATATATATATATATATATATATATATATATATATATATATATATATATATTATTATTATTATTAAATAATAAATAATAAATAATAAATAATAAATAATAATTATATTATATATAATGGCCATTAATCGCGTGCCGTTTACGACTGCCAAGCAACGTGTCAACTTGGTACATTAACATAGCTAAAATTAATTTATATATTTGACAACGGCTTGTATGTGGCTCAGACTGGAACTAAAATTAGTATTTACTCTTGTGGAATGGGGTCAGTGCAAATCACTGTGAATTTATCGTCAGACAATTAAATCACATTGATCAAAAATATCACCAAGAATCTAACTTATACGTATGCATCGATCTAACAAAATCCAATGAGTGAACAACAGCAGTCAGAGTCTGTGCGCGCGCAAACAATATTTTGTGAATGTGAATACAAAACAGAAGACGTCACTACGCTCTCCAATATAGTGAGTTGAGGTTAGTTGACACGTACCTGACGGACAGGAGATATCCAAACCCTCGCTCGACGTATCCCATAGAGGTGTGTCAGTGTAACGAAAAAGCCATCATTAGCGGTGTTATAATAGTCTGAGCTCATAAAGAGTCATAAGTGTGATGATAGTGAGCGTTATGAAGAGTGATGTCTTATGAGAGCCGTAGCGTCAGCATTAGAGACTCGCGCTGTTATTAGGAAGCTTCAGGAAATCTCGCTGGATTTACTGCTCGGTATGAACGCACACACCTACAACATGAAGACTGACTGACTTCATGAAGCAGTCATTTTCCTAGTCCAGCCACATTCGACAAGGGCTGACAAATTCTTATAAGCATAGGCGCTATGCAAACGCGTGAGGAAATCAATCTGTATGGCTTGTGTTTAACATTTCACACGAGGGATGGTATTTGAGAAGTTTCAGGTAACTTAGCCTACTATCAAAGACAACTAAAATTTGAAAAAGATGGTTATTTCATTTAGATTAAAAACCAAGATGTACATGAACAAATGTACATAAAATATTGTGCAAATTGAGATGTTCACAGAGATCAAAACCAAAGTGAAATTGCACAAAATTTGGCAACTGCTAGCAATAAAGCACACAGAAGTACAGCCTAATGTGTTTGAGCATGAATGCAAGTTACACGGAGATCAGTTGAGCTTTTAATAGCTTAAAGTTCAGCATTAATAAAAGATACATTTATAGGCCAACAACCAGTACACATACTGGTATGCATCTGAGCAATAGATTAATTGAAAACCCTGAAAAACCAGGAGACTCTTAAGACATTGCACTGTGGCCTCACCGTTCACGGGTGCGACAGGTCCTGATGCTGTGACCATGGGGGCGTCTCTGTGGCTCAGGCCCCTCCGCCGAACTGGCTGCGTATATAGTGCATCCCATGAAATCCCAGATGTCCAATGCAGACTTGCTTAGCAGCACGAAGAAAAGTCTACTTCCATGCCCTTGCAGGATATCTGAAGAAAAGTCATTACCTCAGCATCTCCCTGCCTCCCTCCCCTCCCCCTCCCAGCAGCCATAATCAGATTTTACATTCACACTCCACAAAATCATCCCCGCATAATCTCCACTTCTGCATCACGTTGCACATAAACGCGCCTTTTGTTAGAGACAAAACACTTTACACAAGCTGAAAGGGCGTTATGGATCTTATACTCAGATGATTCAAAACAATGACCCTTTCAGACATTTCATTGTTGTCATATGACAGTCTAACAGCATTACAGAAAGTGAATTAAAATGCTAGGGATTTTGAATTTCATGCATCCAAGATATTAAACGGTGAAGCTTTTCCATTATTTCCAGCAACCGAAGAAAAAAGGCCTGCATATTTCATGGAAAATAATAATAAAAATACAAGTCGATGAAAATTCTGCCGTGCACATACAATTTTCTAGTGTTTCACTGACTAACCTTCATTGCATAACCTCAATAAAATGCTTTTTAAAAACCATTATCCAGAATTAATGAACAGTTGAGGAAAATTATTAAGATTTATATAGGGGGAATGAATAGATAATCAGAAATAACACGTTTAAAAAGACAAAAACATTGATACAGTGGAAGTGGGTGTCCTCTAGTGGTAACTGGATCTTACAGTGTTCAGTATGATCATTTACCTTGAAAAAGGTCTTATGCAATACATAAAATGATAAGATAACAAAAACCTTTTTTGTCAAATCTAAAATGAAAAGATGTTTTAGTGATTATAAGAAGAGAGCCACGCAAGGACAGATGTGATTGTCTCATAAAAAGATTTATTTGATTTTTTTTGCCTAAATGTACAAAGGCAAGTTACAGTATTGTATAAAAAAAAATGTGGTAATGTACACTTTACACAAGAGAAACAGTCCAAAAACCAAAAAAAAAAAGAACAGGAGGAATTGGGTGATACAGCCAAAATATATATAAAACAAATCCATTAAAAAAAATGTAAACATTCTTTAAGTACCGGGGCCTGATACTTGGGGATAAATTGTCTTTTGAGAAACACTTGGGATGAAGCTCATCGTGTAAATGACGCTAAGAATGAAATAGTGCACTGCATCCCCTTTCCAACAAATCACAGCGTGTCAACTGAGCACCATTTGAAATTAGCACTGACGATTTTCATGATCTGTATTGAGAATCTCTCTTAACGGCCAAAAACCATGAGATAAAAAATGTTCCAAACTCTTGACAATTCATAAAGTTGTTCTGTGTGGCTCAAACATCCCAATGTACCTAATATCAAATGGCATATTGATGAATATATTAGATGTGTAACTTAAAGCTCATTTCTCTCAGTATTCAGTGTACCATGGTGCTTTACTGCTGCTGTTGCTTTTTTTCATTGTGACTTTACAAACGAGAGGGAGTGCATGAACCAACGTAATCCTCCAAACACCGGTCTTGCGTCTCTCATTCCAACAGAGCCTGTTAAAATCTACCTGCTCTAATCACTTCGTGTGAAAATATGACCTAAAATCAGCAGCAGGCGATCAGGAGAGCGGTGTCTAATTGAGATTTTGAGACTCCCAAGCCTCATTTAAGAGTTTAATGGACCTAGTGAATGTTTAAAAACCAGCAAGCATTGTGACAGCAAACCAATACGAAGCTATGGAAGGTAAAGCAGAGGACAACATCGAAGAGGAAGAGGAAAAGAATCACACACCCTAGCGACAGATATCAAAACAAAAAGTTATCAGATGGTTTCTTGATTGCATTTAAAAGAGTTCCTCTGTACATCATATACAGACATCACATAGTGTGTGCAACAGCGTTTGGTGCGAAACCAAAGTTTGCTTTGCCTGAGGAGACACTGTTTAACGTCACATGTCTAGTGCTATAGTTTACACCATGCTGGACGACACATGAAATACACAGAGCATGATGGGCTATGATAGCATGTTCGGGTCAAACGCTCACTTGGTTTCATAAAACACGCTGGAGTTACCACAACACTTCCACAATAAGTGTTCAGGGATAGAGCGGCCCCATGCAAGAACTTCAGAACAATTAGAACAAAACTACTGGGCCTCTGGTGTCACGCACCCCATAGAGCTGCAGCAAAACGGCCAGCACGTAAGCGCCTCTCTAAAAGATCTTACTATAACTGTCACGTTAACAAACATCCATTTTTTAAGAACCATAGCGATCAGAAATTCTGTTCGCGATGAGGTAAGGTAGCCAAGACGGGAACGAGGATATTCGGTTTCAAGTTGAAGGATAACCAAGTGGAATCGAAGAGAATTCCCTGGAGTAAACAAACCTCGGCCACTGACTGTAACGGAACAGTGCTCGCTGAAATTATATATGTCGCAAATGATTCTGGAAGTGAAACGTTTCGCTGAAAGCAGTTGTGTGAGGGCAGTCATGCGTCGTAAACACTTTCCTTGATTTGCTTGTCCACGAGAGGCTGGATGGTAATGCTTAAAAACAGCATGATGTGACCGGAACACAGTACAGTTGAACTTTTTTATTTATTTATTTTTGAAAAAAAGTAGATTAATTATTAATTAAAAGTAAATTGATGTCATGCTCTTTCGAAGGAACCATTCTGATAATAGTAAAGAGAGAAATGGAAAAAGGAAAAAAGAGAGCAGTCTTGAGGCATTTGGCGATGAGAACCTTTTAGGAACCACTGGCAGAAAGACAGAGTTCTGAGACAATGCTAGATAATATCTGCAGCTTTCACTGGTGGGATCTAGAGAACAACCTTTTAAAAACCGTGGGTCAAACTGATTATTTTTTTTTTTTTCAGTGAGGATGTCAACTAAAATAAAAAAGGGAAACAACTTTAGTTATCTCAGTGTGATAAAACAATTTTCAGTCTTTGTGTTCTTATGTCCCCTCGAGCCCTTGCCTCTTGTCCGGCCACAGCCTGCATCGGGTGAGTGGAATGACAGTCCCTGCTTTTCATCATCCCTCACTAGTTCACAGGCACAGTTCAGTGGCCAGCTGGGCTTTGAGCAGGGCAGGATGGCTTTGAACCTGGTCTCACAGTCTGTAGTGGGGTACGAGGTACAGATACTAGGAAAACATCAATCTGCCACACATTCCGGCAGAAAAACTATAGCAACACCATTCAACTGATGTCTAAATGAACTCCATATACTTCCCCATGTGATCCAGTCACATGATTATTTGTGAAGAAGGGCGAGACAATCAGGTTTCCCTAAAGAAAGAGAGAAAACACAAAAACACGCTGGTTATAATAAAGAATATGGTATGATATCTCTGATTTCGTTAACTTTTATAAATGCAAATATAGTCTTATACTTTAAATATGCACATATACAGTGGGGCTCAAAAGTTTGGGCACCCCTTGCAGAAACTGTGAAAATAGAAGTAATTTTCAAAAAATTAGAGAGATCATACTAAATGCATGTTATTTTTTATTTAGTACTGTCCTGAGTAAGATATTGTTCATAAAAATATATTAACATTTAGTCCACAAGACAAAAAATTGCTGAAATGATTAAAATACATGGACATTTGAGGGACTCAAACACAACTATTAACCCTCTAGAGTCTAAGGGTATTTTTGGGGCCTTGAGAAGTTTTGTCATGCCCTGACATTTGTGCTTTTTTCAGTTTCTTATAAATATCTAAATGGGTAAAGTCTAATATCACTGTAATCAGCACAAACTGGGCTATAATAATATGTGAAATGCATGCATGTACATGATTGTATTTTTGAGAAAAAAAATGTTATGCATGGTTAGTGAAAAACTAAAAATGTTAAATCACTTGAATAAGGCAATAAAACACATACATAAAATTGGTTGCCGGAAAAGTTGAGAACTGGAGCTTGTAGCCTAGAATTTTTCTTTCTGAATGATGTGAAAATCATCTTGTTTACTCACTCACAGAATTTTCTAAAACACTTTTTGTTGGTAAAAGTCATATGCGAGTAGGCGTCAACTATCATGAATATCATTGTGATTTACACCTGAGAAGACAAAGGCCTGCATAATGAGCTGCATAATGAGCCTCTCATTCAACTGTGCCACTCTGAGGGCAAATTTTTTGGCATCCTTTCTCTAGTCACAAAATCCTTCAGAAATCCTTTTAACAATCTTATTTTCTACCAAATAAACCCCATTTATTATCATTATTATTATTATTATTAATGTTGAAAAGAGCTGATAATATTTTTCAGGTTTTTTTTAGGGGGAATAAATCGAAAGAACTGCATTGTTTTTACATTTGTTAGAGTTATCTCTATTTGTCACATTTATATTATTTACATCAAGCTTTTGAATGGTATAGTATTGTATATTGTTATTGAAACGTCATAATGTTTCACTTGATTATACATTTAGTCAGGAATTATAGTTTGGAAAAAGTATTTGGAAAAAGTCTAACTAGTAAAATGTTTACACGTTATGTGAAAACTAGTACAAATAAATAAAAAGAGACTTACTCATGTTTATGATCTCTGCTGAATAAAGCGCTTCATTCTTTTTTCTGAGGAAATCCATTTCTCAAATCCTCAACCACATCACATCGTTTTGGGGTGAATTATGTCTTA
The DNA here is from genome assembly GCF_003368295.1 of Carassius auratus. Lineage (NCBI taxonomy): Eukaryota > Metazoa > Chordata > Actinopteri > Cypriniformes > Cyprinidae > Carassius > Carassius auratus. The sequence continues at coordinate 32,361,644 of NC_039249.1, forward strand.
TTCCTCTCATCGCGAAGCAAACAGTAAAATAAAATAAAAACTTGAAGAATAGTCTCGCTGCTTTTTCTTCTGTGTGGGCGTATTCAAGCCGCGCGCTTCAGTTTGAATCTGAATAGCGCGTTAAGCGCGGGGGCGTGGTCACATTAGATATAATGAGCGGAGATATGAAAAACAGACATTGCGTTGTTTTCATATGGATTACTTTATCTCAGAATATTTGTTTTCGGCAGCACTTGTTTAGTTTAAAAGTAGACATTCCAGGCTTTCTATAGATATCTCTCTCATGTCTCTTCGTTGAGTATTCACGGAGTTACAGTTCATTTTAATGAAATGTTTGTACATGACGATCAGCGGAGATAAAGACTGTAGACAGCGCACCTTGTTTGTTATCTTTATTTTATAAGTGCACAAAGGTTTTTTGTTATTATGTCTGTATCCAAAAAAAACTAGACCCTTTACAGATTCGATAGATGTATTGCTCTTATCTGTACGATTAAAACTGAGGGTGTAATTTAAGTTCTTTTCAGGGTTATCAGGTGAAAATGACTCAAAACGCATATATGCGTTAATCGACTCGAAAGGGTTAAAAAAGATTCAAACATTCACTGATGCTCCAGAATGAAACAAGATGCATTAAGAGCTGGGGGTGAAAACTTTTGGAATTTGAAGATCAAGGTAAATTGTACTTAATTTGTGTACCGGGAAACATACGAGTATCTTTTGTTGCTTACGAAGGGCAGAACTAAATGGAAAAAAATTATATTTCAACAAAATAAGACAAATGTGGCCATCTTCATCGTGTTCAAAAGTTTTCACCCCCAGCTCTTAATGCATCTTGTTTCCTTCTGGAGCATCAGTGAATGTTTGAATCTTTTTTAATAGTTGTGTTGGAGTGCCTCAAATGTCCTCAGTCTGAAAAGATGTATCTCAAAATCATAAAGTCACTGCTTGAAAGGGTTCAGATATGCAAAGATGCTGGAAAACTGAAGAATCTGCAGGACCTTAAAGATTTTTCTTAAGAACGCTGCTCAGTTTAACTGTTCAGAACAAACAAGGGACTCATGCACAACCATCACAAAACAGAAAGACAGTCGAGGATCATCAGGTAACAGAACACAGTATTAAGAACCAAGGGTTCCCAAACTTTTGAGTGGGGTTATTTTAATAATTTCAGCATTTATTTTGTCTTGTGGACTAAATGTTAATATCTTTTGTGTACAATATCTTACTCAGGACAGTACTAAATAAAATATAACATGCATTTAGTATAATCTCTCTTATTTTTTGAAAATTACTCGCATTTTCTGCAAAGGGTGCCCAAACATTCGAGCCCCACTGTACATAAACTAAGAAAACAATTATATAATAAGTTATAAATACAAACATTGTTTTCATTATATATTTATCACTTTTTATCTTCCTGATGTTATTACAAGTTTCTCCACCAGAGGACACTATAGGCTTCTAAAGGGAAGTTGCTTTCCTAAAAACACTAGTAGTCTCAATCTAAGGGGCCTTAAATAATCATAATGCTCTAAAACAGATGGCAGTCTACAGAACCTTTAGAGAGAAGGGCCTCAAAGCAAGTGGAACAATTATAAGCTTGTGCATCAAAAAAAGCTTTTAGATTACTCTATATGAAAGCAGAAATGGGGATATGCTTTCAACTACTATGCTCATCTTTCACTGCGATTTATGTGATTCACTCTTATCTTTGATTTCTCTTACCATTCTCACCTCCGTGCTGGTGGGTACATGGAAGGGGCTGAGGCTTGCTGACTGGCAACAATCGCTGACGATGAAAGGCCTGCAATTAAGGAACATATCCAGTAAAGATGTTGTTTACTCTCAGTTTTCTTTGTGGAATTGGCAGAGCTTTATAGCAATAATATATATTTTTATTTTTTTCCATAAACACATACGAGGCTTTTGAAATCTCATTAAGAGATGCCTTGTTCACATTACACCCCCCAAAACAATCTTTAACAAAATCTAATTCCAATTTGTCTAAAACAGAAAATAATTAATAGAAATGTCAATATTAAGATAATGTAATAATGCACACTATATTACTATATAATTATAAAATAAAGGTTTAATGTAATTAAATTATGAATTTCTGTCAACAATTTGTGATTACATATGACATCCTGTGCAACCATCTGAATTTAAATTTTTTATTTTATAAGCGAGTGTGTAAAAGTAGTAGACTGCTGACCTGTGGCATAAGACAGATCGTACTGTCCGGCTACAAGAGAATAGCCTAGGTGGTGATGGGGTGGCATTATGCGTTGAGAAGGAGATGAACGAGGTCGATCTATTTCTCTCTCCCTCTCTCTCTCCCTCTCTCTTTCCCGTTCTCTGTCGCCTCCTCCTCGCTCCCTTTCATGGGAAGGCTTGTCGGCAACAGTGGGTGATTTGCTCTTGTACTGGTTGGCATGTTGGTGTAGTATGTCCAAGGCTTTGGATTCTGAAGCTGACTTGATGCTGACTGTGGGGCTGGAACGAGATTTCTCTCCCTCCTCTCCACTGCCCACTTTACTGCCATAAGGGGAGAAAGGGTATCCCGCTGGCAGATAGGACCCTAAAGATTAGAAGACCATAATGGTTTTCTACTTTGAAGAAATTATGCACTTTTTATGCACAAGGCTCAAAACATGCTTATGCAAGTACATGAATGCCAACACTTCTAGCCTCACACGTCATTGTGTTCCAAAATGCAATTAATAAAGCAGTGCAACTATGTGTCACATTTTCAGTGTTGCCACAAGGGGCACTATCATCATTAGTAGTTTTCTTTTTTAGTCAACAAAAAGAGGACATTCTTGTGGAGCTAGTTAAACTGGCCACATGTCTATAACTAGTTACCTGAGTAAAAACAACAATAAATTAACAAGCAGCAATATTTAAGTAAATGTTACTGCCACAATAACGCAACATAAGATGTAATCCTTTTTGTAACGTGCATAGAGTATGTTGTTGGCCAATCCGTGCAAACCGATTGTTTTACTAGAAAGTGGGCACTTTGGTTTTTAAGAATAGTATGCTAATAATTTTATCTGAACATCACCAGTAAAATGTGATTATTAGTCTTACCTGGGTAGTTATGCATCATGACAGAGGACATGCCTCTGTATCCAGGATGGTTGGGATCGTAGCTTTGCCCAAAAGGATATCCATGCATGTAATGCAGGTAGGGTTGGTGCTGTGCTAAGGGGGAGCTGAAAGACATGTGAGCATTGGGCCGGGAATCTTTCCCACTGCTTCGCTGGTCCTCAGAGCTGGAAGGACACAAACCATCAGTTACATCTTTACTATCTTCTCTGGAGCTGCTGTCTTTTGGCCTTGGCCTGTCATCTTTGCCTTTTCGCTCACGCTCGCGGTCTCGGTCCTCATCTGGCGGTCTTTGACTGTCAGGGTACTGAAAACAGAAAGACATTAAAGTTAAGGTTTTGAGAGGTAATACATTTACCTTTAATAAATTGAGTTTTTCTATTACATTTTAACTTTTGGGTGAATTTTCCTCCAGCTTGCAAACTGTGCAGTCGTTCAAGAATCACATGTTTGCCTCACCTGTCTGTACCACATGGCTTGCTCCATACCCAGCCTGGCAGACTCCACACTTGCCTTTGAGTCATCCTTTCCATGATGGCCAGCTTCACTGAGCTTCATTTTAAGCCCCTCAGCCTGCTGTGGCTGCAGCTTGGTCTCCTCCCCTTTAGGGATGATGACTGACTTGGCAGGTTCGGAGGAAGTGTCTCTGTGTTTGCCAGGGGCCTGTGGCTTTCCCAGGTCTGAAAGGCTGGGGGCTTTTGTTAGGCCAGGAGGAACAGGGCTCTTATGTTTCCAGTCCTCCTTCATGGAGGCTTCCCTGTCCTTTACTCCTGAGTCAGGCTTTTTCTCAGCAGACCTATGCTGCTCAGATATGAGTCTTTGCCTTTCCTCATACTGCTGCCTGTAGGTTGGATTAGTGTTCATGAGGTGGTTGTGATAAACCTGATCTGAGTATCCATATGGGGGAACGTAGTATTGGTTGTAGTAGAGTGGCTGCATGTACATGTTAGAGCGCTGCTGAATGACAGAGGGTTGCTGCTGGTGTGGCTGGCTTGAAGCGACCTCAGCTTTGCGCTCATCCTGTACGTCCACCTTCATCTTCTCCTCTGGCGATTCTTGCTCCTCTTCCTTCTTCAGTTTCAAAGCTTGCCCTTCTGGCAGAGGCCCACTAGCAGTGGCACCACCAGGGCTAGAATGGGTGTAACTGGGGGAGTAGTAGTTGTCATAGCTAGCATAATATGCAGATTCCTTAGAGGATGCCTGAGAGGGAAATAGTGCCTTCTTCGCACCGTCCCTTCCTGACTGATCTTCTGCTTTACCTTTGACCCCTTCCATTTTGCCTTCACCATCTTCCCCAGCATCAGATATGTCAGAGTATGCAGGGCTGTTTGTCTTTACCGAGGAGCTATCAGCCCCATTCTGGTTGACGGCGTGAAGAGGAGTGAGAGGCTGTCCACTGCTATCCACACGACTTGCCACCCCGATGGATGGACTGGGAGCATTATCTGTGAAGCTGTATATCTTATCCGCCTCTGCCTTCATGCTAGCAAGGCGGCTTTGATGAGGGTCTGAGGAGCCATTGAGATTGCCCTCACTCCTGCTTCCTGGGTCAGAGGACTCAGAGTATGGACTTTTCCCCTCTTCAGTTTTCCCACTCTTTCCTGGGAGCTTGGGACTGTCTGCATCCTTGCCCAAATCTTTCTTTTTCTTGTCCTTTTTCTTTTTGTCCTTGGAGCTGCTCAAAGCTGGATTAATCGGCGAAGAGTCCCCAGTCACGCCCAACTTAGATTGAATACCTTTTAGCTGGGGACTCTTGGGGATGCCCTGCAACATGTTGGCCAACCCTGGAGGATGGTTGGGGCTTCCACCACTAAATGGTGTTGGCTGCAAAGAGTACATCTGCTGAGAAGGTAGGGATGGAGCCATGGGTCTGGAAGACTTTATGTTCTTCTGGGATTGCTTGTCAGACTTGACATTGCTGCTTGGCTTTTTGGACTTCCTGTCATCCATGCCGTCATTGCTAGCTTCATCAGCAGTGACGCAAGGCCCTTCCTCACAACCCTCCATAGGTGTGCCAGAAACATCTGTTTCAGCATCACCATTCTTTTTCTTTGACTTGGAGCCAAACTTTCCAGGAGATGGGGATGGACTTTGAGCATCAAAACCTCTACCTTTTGGTGTGACAGAACGTGCTGGGGAGAGAGAGCCTTTCTGTGTAATCGAAGCTCCATTGCAACTTCCTGGCTCTGGGTGGAGAGAGGATTCTTCCCCGTATTCGCTGTCCCCGTCCATGTCCAACTTAATATCATCATCATTATGAGCACGAGCCTGATGGTACTTCAGGCCATTGATGTGCTTGTACTTCTTGTTGCAATTGGGATGCGGGCAGTCAATCAGTACAGGTGAGGGACAGGTTCGGTCTAAAGGAGGAGGAAGGGACTCAGTTTTGATGATGGGAATTGGGAGTGCAGAGGAAGTCACTCCACCATTTGAATTTGTGCGCATACGCTTGTTGCCTTTAGAATCCTCAGAGCTAGAGTTTGGCTCCATGTCTGAAGCAGGCTTGTTCTTGCGCTTACTAGCTGAGGAGGGACTAGCTTTTATGTCCTCTGTGTTGCTATTGGGCGGAGTCCTGCGCTCAGAGGGGATTTGGCTTACACGCCGACCCTTGCTGTTGGAACTTGCTCTGGTCTTGTTGTTGTTGCTGCCTTTATTATCAGATGAGTTACTGTTCTCTGTGACTGGGGTGTTACTATTGGGTCGCATTCTTTTACCACGGCCACGTCCATTTCTCATTTCTAGGTCACTTGTGGGAGACTCGCAGAACCTTAAAGAAAAATAAAGATTGTCAAGTTTTTCCCCAATTACCATAATAATAATAATAATTTGGCAGTATTATTTTGATTATATTAAAGGATGTCAAGTGTCTTTAAAAATAAGCTTTTAATAATGTGGTACTAAGAAGAGGGGGCTGACAAACATTGACTAGTAACCTAGGAAGGAATATTTTATTTGATATTTTAAAGCGCTTCACGTGCCTTGGGGGAGCCCAGTCATGACGGGTACAATCCAAAAGTGTTCCGACGTATGTTTTGTTCCGCCAAGTAACATTTACCACCAACATACCTGTAAAACATGAAGAGGACACTTTTAAGAATATCTCCATTATCTATACAGAGACTCAATGACAGAGTAATACAGTAGAGTTATAATGTCATGAGCACTACTCATCTGGTTGCTTCTCCACCTCATTATCAATATTCCAAACACCGTCTTTGCAGAAGCAACAATTCCCATTTAAATAGTGCAAACGGAGGTTTTCTAAGGCCAGCACTCTCAAAGCAACCCTGCTATTTGTATGGTATACTTCATGATTACACCAGCTTAAGGCTGTAAGGAACAGAGTGTGTTGTTTTTGGGAGGAAAATGTTTGATGGTGTCCTCCATCTGACTTTGCAGTGCTGTGAGCCACCTCTGCAAATGGTTTAGCAATCGTGTGAAAACAGCTGAAGCAAATGAAAATGCTTGTATCTGGCAGTGATTCAGAGGTTTCACTGCAGAAGCTCAGAGAGGTAAGTGCTGGATGATTCTGTGATTTTGCATTACCATAAATAGCAAGCAAAATCAATAACACATTACAATAATATGCCCTTAATAGGTAATGAAATTCAGAATAATATTGTGTAACATTGATAAGGCTTCAGTCACGCTAATAAATTAAAAATAAGCTTCTACGTTGTTAAATTTTGTAAGTATACTGAAACTTCATTATACTACTTAGTATACTAAATTAAATTTTTTAAATAAAAATCTAATTAACAAAAAGATTATTCTGTAGAATATTGCTTTTTAAGAATGAGTGTCTTTTAGTCATTGTTTTTATTTATTAAATAAATAATAGGCCTAAATTTTGTTTTCCACCAAACATCATAGTGTGGGCCTTCAAATGTGAGAGCTGAATTCATCAACGTTCCTTTGAAAAATGTCAGTGGAGGTCATTCGAAGAGCGCATTAGCGGGGGCCCCTTCCTATTTCACTTGCAGTCATTAGCGTTTCTCTGGCCACCTGTCTGAACCCAGGCTAAATGAGGCTAAATGGCTGGTATTTCACCTCTGATGCCCTTCAGTAGCCAAAGTGGAACAAACAGAAGCTTGACATGTGAAGCTTGACATCTTTACACTCCATTAAAAACAGCTCTATTGGTGTTTAAAAGGCTACAGCAGCTCTACATTGATTTGTCATGATTGTTTTTTTTGTTTTGTTTGCTGGGTAGGAGACCAGCTTAACCCAACTTAGACCAGAAAAATATCTTAGGCTGGTTTTAAGTTTAAATTTCATATCTCGATTTTCATGCCAGATATCTCGATATCGATACGATATGACTACGTGTTCTTTTGCTAAGCACGACCTGCACAACATGTCACTCTGGTTTACATCATCTTTTCTGAATCCAAAATACTTCCAAATTATGGAAGATGATTTATGCTTTGGCACCAAGTCAGATTCTGCACCGCCACCGGCCGCATTATCTCTCGCACTCATTTCTTTCTAATTTATCCGCTGTCTCTGTACAGACAGGCGCGCTCAGAGCTAGTGCTGTCACTTTTGTGAAAAAATCATTTTAGATTTTTAAGACATAAGTGTTCATTGAATCGATTGTAAAATCGATTTTCCATGTCTAAAAAAAAAAAAAAAAAAGTTTCCTTTTTCAACGTCAAATAACGGACGAACATAAAGGGGGGGCTGGAAACGCAAGTCAGCAATATTTCTTATTTATTGGCATGAACTTTCATGAAGAATAACAAATAGCAACAGAAGTGCAACATTCTCGAAAAAATATGCAGAGGGGACGGCTGCCATAACAAAAGAAAAACATCACTGCAGCCTTCATTTATGATTTAGGCAATTCAAAAATCTCCAAGATTATTTTTTAATAAAGATTCAATCCATTTAAAAAAACTGTTAAAAAAAATTAAACTTTAAATGGACTTGAGAACAGGCCATGTGTGTTTTTTTATTGAACGTAACCGACACTAGGTAGGCATATTGTAATGCGCAAAAAGGCGCAAAATAAGGCCATTACAAATTCATTGGACAGGAAAACAAGTCGATCAACATTTTCAGAGTCCAGAGCAGAGCGTTTTTTATTCACTATATGTCCAGCTGTTGAGAAGACACGCTCCGACCGCACTGATGTCCCAGGGACACTCAGGTACAGCTGCGCAAGGTGAGGGTATTATTGCCAATTTCCACAACAAAAGCCGGTCGCTCTCAGCTTGCAATGGTCCTTTTCATAACTCATAACTCGTCTACTGCGCCGCGAGACCTCCAGACGCGTGTAAACACGTCTTTACATTGAAATCATTCGCGCCAGACGAAGAGGTCAGGCATACAGCTCAACAAATGCGATCGTTATAAAGGTGTTTAAACAACAATATACTTCCACTTGCATGTATTTGACAATCGGAATATCAGATATTTCATGCCATAAATAACATATTTGTGAATATTCTGAATAAAAAAGGAAAAATGATATAAAAGCAGATCATCATTCATTCAGCGCTGTTGCTGCTGCAGTGTGTCACGTGACAAGCAATGACGTGCCACCATGGAAACGCCACCCCCCTTTCACAATATAGTTCCCACGTCCCTGGTAGTGTGTGCGCTCTGGCTTTAGCGGTGCATTCAAGGGCACTCATAAAACTGATGTTTGTTGTGACTGCCAGAGTTGTATGTAGGGCGAGCGTGGAGAGGGGAAATCTATATCGTCTATATCGTTGCTTTTTTCGATATTAATATCTTGAAGGTTCATATCTAGATATAGATACGATAACGATATATCGCTCAGCCCTAATGTGAAGGCAGCATTAGTAAAAATAGGCAGAGAAAATGGTAGCTTTAGCAACATTAACCTTAAAGAGAGCCCACAAGCTCTTTTGGACAACAAAATATACGACGTGATGCTTACTTTGTCTGGACGTTTGCACATGAAGCATTGGTATCGATCCCTCTTTCAGAAGCAATCTTTGCAGAACTCCAGCGCTGAACTGGCCCACGTTTGTATGGCAGTCCGGCGTAAAATGTTAGCACAAACGTATAGGCCTTTCAGTTTTTTTCTGGGACATGTCCTTCGAAAATTTAAAGTAACCACTGTGTCCTCAGTGGCCTATGGAGACTCCTATGTTGTTTGGTGCATCCCAACACACAACACTTTTAATGGCACTTTGGCGCTGACATTGTATCTCCAGGAGCTACAGCCAGAAAACAGTAATGGCAGACTGCTATTTCTCACTCAGGGCTGTGTATATGCTAATAGGGAAGAAAGCCTTGTAAATGGGCGGGACTTTCCCCGACTATAACATCATAGTAGTGAGAAATCTGGAACTGTTAGTGTGGAGAGACTGATTATGATTTATTAGGATTATAAAACAATGAGTAGGTGGATTTTTACCATTATAGGCTGGTTGTTTTCACACTCTGCGGCTACACAACTGTGTTCAAACACCTTATAAAAGTGATTTTTGCATTCTATGGCACCTTAAAACCAACAGCTAATTCAGGCAATAAAACAACACATTGATCCAATAGCTTGTTGAGGTGGCCCTGGAAAGAGGGTTGAATCAGGATACTGGCATATGAGCCTTGCTGTTTGGCACGACTGTGTTTGCTGGCATCAAGCTCTTCATAGTCTGTGGGTGAGGGCTTTCTGGGCTCTACTTCAAGAGCAATAAACTTTCAGAAGATTTAGGGCTGACATTTGGAGGCATCAGCATGAACGGCTTGTGAGAGTAGATGCCACACCAACACGACCCTGGACTGCTTCCAGCGTCCTGCAGAGGGGATTTGTGTCAGAGTGATGCCTAGAAATATTGCTTCAATCTGCCTCTGACTGTTTCATCATGAACTGAGAGCTGTCTGCCCTTAACCTCCTACCATTCTGAGATTCACGGACTGGGCTGAAACATGAGCAAGTCAATATGTCCATCCGCAAATAAAAGGTTGCAGTACACTAGATAAGATTTCCACACTGGGCTTTGGCTGAAATAAAGCACCTCACTGCTGATTTGAGGAAGTCGTGAGAGGACACTGCGACTCAGCAACAACTTCATCTGCAATAAGTCATGGAAGATGGATGCTGTGTTCTAAAGCTCAGCGAGCTTCCTAGGCAACATTTGTTGTTTTACTAGGTGCACTCCTGACACAAATGCAACTCTAAATTATGCTCCCTACAAGATGCCTTGCTTTTGGTCAAATTCTAATGCATCTTTAATGGAGGCAACAAATTATGCAATGCAATGAATTTCATCTAAAATGGAGGATTGTGTCTGGGGAACGGTAAAGTATTTTATTAATTACATGAAAGTATTGATTACTTAGTGCAATAAAACATGCACAATCATTTTTGTTGTTTTTGCTTGTTTGTTTTTAGGTTACTGGGTCCTTGGCTTAGAACCATGATAAATTCAAACCAGAAATGGTACAAGGAAGAGACTGATCACTCAGAGACCAATGAATAGGAGATAACATAGTACAGCTGCTATATAAATTGAAGTCCCGGCAATTGTCTTTGATAGTTTATTTAATCCAGCACACGCCAACTTGAAAGCCATGTGATGAGCTAGAGAAGATAAATCTATGATTCCATTGTTGTCTGATTTTATTACAGATTCATAATATGCTAGAGAAATACAACCTTGCAATCTTCAGTTCAATTGAGTTAGAGATGAACATGTCTGCCTATTGCCTACATAGAAAACAGGTTTTGAACAAAGCTGGAAAATCAATGTATTGCTGTAGGATTATTGTTTGAACTGTCTTACAGGCTACACACACTATGATTAGTGATAGATAAATAGCATGGCAGTATTGTGGGGATTCTAGATATAGGCCAGCAGCTCTGCATATTTTAGGTGTCTCATTTCTAACCACTTTGGATCTTAGAGCAGTCTTCTAACAAGTTAATGAGTTAAATTAGGTGCGCTAAATAAGGACGATCCAAAATAAGAAATGTACTGGCAGCCACTGTAATGATTCCAAACAAGCCAACTGAGTCCTCAATCCTTCAAGTAAAGCTGGAAAGATCGCATTTAAGAATTGAATGCATGTGATTGTGACCACAAATTTGTACATTTACAAAAATTTGTAAAAAATGTTTTAAGCCCTGCGTTCCCAACTTTCGAGTCATGTCAGTTAGCAAACATGTTGGATGCAATGGATGCAGCATCTGTATTAATGGCGAATTTGTTACAAATAAATTTGTTTTTCCATTTAAAATAAAACTAACTGGCATATACCAAATACCACTGTATTGAACAACCATAAGGGAATATGTTAAATTTGCAGCACGTTCATACATTTAATAAAAATGAAGCAAAAACACACCTGATGTTTATTAATTCATCTTTTTCTGGATTTAAAAAAAGATTCTTGTTGAATTTTATGCAGAAAAGGCACATCAGAAATTAGTTATTAGAATTAGTTATCAGTTATTAGAAAACACCTGTTGTCGTAATTACGACTTCCCAACTCTGAGTACTTGAACAAAGCAATAGATATTTACATCAACTCTTATCACATTTATAACTTTTAACAAACTTCAAAACCTTCATCATCAGATGTGATTTGATTAGAGTTGGATCTGAACTCTGCAGTAAGGCAGATCATTGCCATAGAGATTCAAAACCAAAATAAACATAACACATTAGCAGCCATAGGATTTAGGAAGTGTGGGTGGACTGTCTGCAATGTCTTTAAGAGAGTGCAACACAGTGGAAAGACATCTCAAAGTGGTAGAGAGATGTGTTCCCTGCCACGGGATCTAGCTGCTCTACTTTCCACCCACACAAAGTGTCACCATGATACAGATCTGTCCATACACCCCGATGAGAAAAAATAACCGATCAAAAGGAGAGATGCACACCAGTGGAACCATCCAAAAAAGTGTGAGAGAGGGTGAAGAAAACACCTGCACACCAATGGTTCCCTGTGTAGGAGCAGATGATTGGAGCCCTGTGTTTGGGAGCCATCCTGCATAAATATTGAGCTGATCTTGTGGAAGTGTGGCACTGGTTGGGCAAGGCTATGAATGGCCACATGAACGGTCTTGTTTTACTTTCCTTCTTGACCCTTCAACTACATTCCCTCTCCATGTCAGACACACACACACACACACGAGTGGCCACAGAGGAGCAGGGTGAATCAGACACACTGTGCCCATGGCAAGCGGAATAGAAAACACTTAGACAGCCAATGTGCTCTGAATGTTGATGAGGCAGCCCTTTATATGGCGGCACTGGGAGGATGGCAGCAGGCAAAGTGTGGGCGGTACATACTCAACTGCCTACCCATAGCATGGATATGCTCTCATTTAGGGATTTGAGGGACATTTTTCCTTTTCGTGCTCAACAATCAAGACAGAGGATGTGGAGAGCAAAACACACTGACATTTCTCCAGTGGGCTATGATTAACTAGGATTAAAATAAATAAATAAATAATAAATCAAACAGAATCTGGACAAATCAGTTAGAAGAAATTAATCTGCAAGCGTAAGGCACCATGTTACTGCTCTGGTTAAGAAGCTGTTAACAGAACAAAGGGCCTGAAATCATTAGGAGGAGGTGTTTTCAGCTAAGATATATAGGATAGATGTACTTTATTGATTCAAATCAGCAAGATACTAATATGTAAATGAGGACAGGAGCAAATCATTTTGGTAATTGTGTACTGTAAGGACTGCTCTTATAATTACTCTTGAACAAGCAAGATTATTTATGTAAATACAATATTTATTGCATTTGTAATTTAAAGTTTAAACAAATCACATTTTAACTTAATTATAAATTAATCATTACTTTATTTAAAAATGAATCATAACTAGACTTTTGGTTGGGCAGCGAAGCAACATGGCAGGTTAAGCTGCGAGCTCCCTCAAGTCCGTTTTAAAGCTCTGCTAAACTCAATTTATACTCATTGGTAATTTATGTGTGCTCAGAGATGAGCGGAGGGACAAAATCTAAAGCTAAAAGAAACCCCGAAGAGCAAGGCAAATACTGTAATCGAACAGAGACAGATAACATACAAGGAGTAGAAGATGGCGATCAGAAAACTACAGACTACACGCAGGTTTAAACTGTGCAAGTAAGCAGATAGAGCGAGTTGAAAGTGGAGCTCAAAACATTTAAAGATGAATTTAAGATGTAAATTAGAGGAAATTAAGGAGGACATAAATAAAAAAGGCACTAACAACACAAGAAATAAAGGAACAAAATGCAAAGGTTGAGGCTACTCTGTCTAATGTTGAGGAAATGGAGTGATGGAGCTCTAAGACCAATGGCCTACTCAGGGCCGCTGCTGGCCAAATGGGTGCCCTAAGCAGAATAGTTTTGTTGTGCCCCCTCCTTCCAAAAAAAACAAAAAACTATTATTAGGGGTTAAAATAAAGCTTTAATAAAAAAAAGTTAATAAATTGTGTTATTTATAAATTACAATTGTAGCTCTAGGCAGTTACCTATGGTTATGATTTAATTTTATAGTCTCAAGCATTCAGAAATCACACAAAATAAAATTAAGCAGTTTCACTATAATAGACCCATGGATAATTTTGGTACGGGCTGTGATGTCCACATGTTTTTTTGTTGAAATATTTAAAGAGGCTGAGGCATTCCTAATGCAATTGGGTGACCAAAAATGTAAAATTAAGTGGACATTTGAATTCAATGTTTGGTCAATTTTAAACAAGGATCTGATCATCCTGTAAGTGTAACAACAGCAATTATCAGGCCTTGGGTGCCATTTGCAGGCATTTAATGCAAATTGTTTTTTTTTCGTATTAGCTACATTATGTATTTTAACGGTGTTATTCAATGAAACCATATGCTTATTATTTACTAATTATTTTTATATAACACATTTTAAATCTAAAATATTAAGTCAGATGCGTTGTTGGTGGTGGTGAAATTATTACTGACATTAAAACACATTACTAACGTCAACAGTCAAAAATGTATCACAGGATTATGAATGTAATTACCTGAAAGTGATGCTCGGGCGTCATCTTGGCCTTTTGTATAATTTTTTTTTTCTCTGCGCCAGACTGCGCTGATGTTTTTTCTCTGATATAGCCTAGTTGTCCATTAATTATGATGATCATTTGTATTCAGCCGCAAACATGAGGTGAGAGCAGGCATTGATGCTGAATGGCATGTAACGTGTGCTAATACTGCGTTCATTATAAAATACATACATATAATATATTAATGCTTCGATTTATATTTATGTATATGTTAATATAAGTGTAGAGCAAAAGTTTTTTTATCTTTTTTTTGAGCAACTGGGATGGTGCCTCCCAGCAGTTGGTGCCCTAAGCAAACTGTGTACTATGCGAATAGGGAGCGGCAGTACTGGGCCTACTACAGGATTTAATACAAGAACACAAAAAGATGATAGAATAACTGACTGACCTCAAGTGGTGGTCCAGAAGGAATAACTTGCACATTTTTGGAGTGCCAGAGGATGCAGAGAAGGAGTCTGTTATTCAGTTTGTTAAAGAACTCATCCAGAAGGAACTCAACATTGACACAGACTGTCAAATTCAGCAGGCGCACAGGGCTCTGGCACCAAAGCCTAAAGCAGATCAAACCCCGAGGGGTGAAGAAGAAAATAATCACACTCAAAGAGTGAAGAGTTTTCTTCGTTCATGATTACCCTTTGGCTGTGGTTCAGCAACGAAAGTCGTATGTTAAAGCCAAGACAATCCTGAAAGAAGCGGGGATACTCTTTCAGACCCCATTTACTAAGATGATGGTCCACTGGGATAATGGAATAAAAAAAATGTACAATGAAGCGAAAGAAGTGGAGGAACATCTGCATGATAGAGGATATAAAGTGGCTGATTCCAAAGATGCAGATGGCCCCACAAAGTTACTGGAATGACTCAAGGCAAGGAAAAGTGGGAAAAGTGTGAAAGAAACAAATTAATATTTTAATCTCTAAATTACGCAGTAATTTGTGGATTAATGCTTACTGGGGACCGTTAAAACGATTCAGTCCGATTTGGTGAACTGGTTCAACCGGTTCACTAAGAAGAACCGATTAAATCCAACGATTAGTTCGCGATCCAGACATCACTAGTACAAAGTGAAGATATATTGATACGTAGTGTATTAAATCTGTGCATTAGTTTGTTGAGCCTTTTCTTTGAACAGTTCTTGAAGAGTTTCATCGTTTTGACTGTAGTAACCGAACGAAACACAGTTTGATTGCTGAAGCGAGGATGACAGACAACCGCAGTGGAAATTAGAGTTTATGTGAACTTGAATTTAATGACTTCAATATTAATCTGTACCACACACTGAACTATGGAACAGCTTCAGAACACTTGAAATATGTCCACAAAAATGTGTTGGTGCTTTATAATGCTTTTGTGTATACATTTATGCATTATAAATATATGATTTTAAAAATAAATATTTGTAGTAGATAAGAACACTTTTACGTGGCATGCTATTTAAAAGGGGTCATGAACTGAGAAACGAACATTTCATTTATCTTTTCACATATAAGAGGCTATTACACTAAAATCATCCTGTAAGTTTTAGAATGCCAAACTTTCTCATAAATCTAAAAACATTATTTTGAAGCCAGTCTGCTAAACAACAGGTTGTGGAATTTACAACTCCATGATGTAAAATTTTGGCTTAAGACCAACTCCGCAGAAGATGATCAATGCCAACTTCTACATCACTGTCTGTTTAGCCCCGCCCTCCAATTTGCGTGTTTCCAAAGCCCCTATCACACTGCCATTCCGGCAAATACACGGGTAAAGTGTTCCGGCAATTGTTCCCGGGTCGCAAGATTTTGCACTTTCACACTGCCAGTGATTACCCGGGATATGTGCGTGCTTTCACACAAAACCCATAAAGATCCCATAACGACACGTGACATCAGGGCGTGACGTGTAATGTACGAGTCGAAAACGTTAGGTATGTTATACTTACACTGAAGCAAGCAAACTATCTCGACGTCAGCGCTGAAAGTGAGGAACTAATTGATTTCTGCTTCATTACAGTTTGCACATATTTTTTTGACGCGAACATTGATCTTCCTTCAAAACAGCAGGTAAAGGAGTCGCGCGATAAGCGCGTCATCACTTCGACATGGCATTAGATCTGGCTTTTGTTCACACAGCGCTCGTCCCGGGTTGAACCCGGCAATGTTACTAGGTCCCCAACCCGGGTTCAATGCCGGAATCAATCCCGGGACGTGGTTCCCGGCAATATGCCGGGTCCGATGTGCAGTGTGAAAGGGGCTCAAGAGAGACGAAGGCACAGGTTTACACAGAAACCAAGTGATAAAGATGTCTCTGAAGACCTGACGCTGTGCAGGGCCAAACTGTGGAAAAACAAAGTCTTTGCCTTATTTCTGATCCAAATGCAAGGAAAGAGTGAATGAACTTCATTTTTAATGAAGATCTAGACCCTGTCAGTAAGAACTTGGTCCTTGGTTTGCTTCATTTAACGGTTTACTTAATTTTACCATTTACAAACGAGGCACAATTTGATGCAGGATTTCAGAAAGATTGAAACTAAAAGACGATGTTGTGCCGACTATATTGGATCTGGCAGTAATGTCGCAACACAAGTGTGAGTAACTGTTTTTATTAGGTGATCACTATTGGCACTTGACAGTTCTTTGAATAAATAGCAAAACAATTTCACTTGAATAATGACCAGTAATGTGAACTAAGTAGATGGCTTAGCAAAACAGACAGACTCCTGAACCCATCATGTTCCAAACACGGACTCAAAACAGTTTTTGTTTCCCCAGGACTTCAAACTGGACCATCTCAGTAACTGTGTTGTTCTTCTATCAGAAAAACTTGCTGGAGGTTGACAGATAGGACACTTTAAACATATAATTCTGTGAATAGCATTTTGATTCAGGAAACAAAAATCATTTTCTGCTTCTCTTAATTGGTTCCTTTATTGCTTAGATTTTTTTTTTTTTACTAATTAATTAAAATGGGGTGTTAACAATTGGATCTTTGACCCAAATCAGTTTTTTTCATGTTTGGATCTCCTTTTTATCCACCCAAACAAAGTTACTTGCTTGTATGCCTACAAAATATGATTGACTTGTTTTTCATCATTCCGCTTGGAAACTCTGTTTCTGTGTTGATACAATGAGCTCTGAGGAACAACAAATCACTGTGGCAAGTTAGTTTCCAGAAATTTGTTGGAGTGAACTAGATATCTATGAGCATAAATGCAGTATTTCAAGTTAAGTCTTAAAATGTAATATTTCTGGATGGACACAAATTCAGATCTATTGAAATCTATACAATTGTATTACATTTTCTTTACAACCAATCATGGCCACTATGTAGGAATGTATTATTTATTTATTATCCCTGGCTTGGCTGTTTTACGTGTCAATCAGAATGCCTCTTCCTCGTAACCACATTGGCCATTGGCCAGACTTTTTTCACAGGTTCAATCAAAAGTCTGTCTGCTGAACATCTGTAACCTCAGCTTATATCACAAGCTCTTACCGCAGTATATTTTCTTACCGTCCTCAGTTTCTTGCCACACAATGCCCTCCAGGTTGACACTGGTGCCCGGCTCACAGGGTCCCAGGCACTCTGGCTCAGTGGACAGGGCCACATCAGATGTGTTGACAGCCACCGAGCGCGTTCGCACCATTAGCTGCTCACAAGGTGAGGCGATGTCACTGTTTCCCATAGAGGCGAGGAGGTGAAGCGGCGGTGGGGCTGGGGTGGAGACCGGAGACTCCATCTGAAGAAAAAAACAGCAAGAAAGAGACAAAAACAAGGAAAATAAGGGCTGGTTGATCTCTGACAGAAAATATTTTCTGGAGAATATCTGCACATGCCCTTAAGGTGGACTATTTTATGAAGGCTGTTACAGAGAGGTCCTGGCCTGCACCCTGCTGGACAGTGGAGCTCATTAAGAGTCAGTGATGTTTTGAGCTACTTAAGCCTCACTCCAGGGAAACAGGGCCCACACAGCATGCTCAATGACACCACATCATCTCACCGAGTGAACACAGGCTTGTTTATTCAATTAAGAGCCTGTAGCTGGGCGGTCAGGCGCTCTAATTGACCCTACCTGCATCCAGGGGCCATGATGGACACCAGCCAAGAAAACAGACAGAAATAGTCCAGTATGAATAGGGCATGCTGGTTCACATGGCAGAAAAAGTTCACTTGGTGGCCATCATGGTATTTTCCTATGAGGGATCTGTCACCAGTGTTGGGTATAGTTACTTTGGAAAGTAGTTAGTTAGGTTACAACGTTACCATCAATTAAAAGTAATCAGTTATGATACAGCGTTACCTATTCATAAAAGTAACGCGTTAGAGTACTCATGCGTTACCAAAAATTAAAAGACGTTTGCAGCGGCTCACACACGACAGACATAGCCCCCGGCCCCTTTAAATGCACATAGAAGTCGTGACTCCCGACAATGAATAACGTCAGTCATCCGACTAAATTAACACAGCAGGATAACAATAACAGGAAAGACAGTCAGCAATCGGCTATTCCACATGGCGTTTTATTTATTTATTATCACAGAACATATTATTAATCAAAATTCGCACCTAACGTAACCAAGTATGCTTACTTGTAAACACAACCTTAAACAGGCTTGCAGATTTAAATCCATTTAAAAATGATGAACAACCAGCCAGCCAACGATCTAACAGAAATTAACAGCTGCCTGTCAAACAAAAATGATAACAAACTGAATTAAATCCTTCACTGCCACACAGGCAAATGACAAATCGCTTAATAGCCGAACTAATTATTATTAAAGTGTCACTCACAGTCACAAGCCTAAATTCGCTTTAACACAGTCCTCTTACATTTACTCTTCAAAGTAGTGATTAAAACGTTGCGTTAAGTTTGAGGTAGAATTTTTGGCGACAGAAGCTTTTCACCAAAGCAGAGCGTGCATTTTACCGTTATGTTCTTTTCTTTTTCGTTGACAAATTGAAAATAATGTGCGTACTTCCATAAACCAAACGCTGTCCTCTCTGCTATCTTGCCGGGAGTTCGAAAAAAAAAAAAAAAACCCACACACACACAGGGTCAGGCGCAGGGCACAGACGCATCACAGCCATTGACTTTACGATCACAGAGCTTCGGCTCCGCTGATACTGTACATCCGCAGGTGGCACAGTAGACCTGGGACTACTGTCTAACAAAAAGCAGGCTGCAGTCGGGATTTTCCTTTCCTTAAAATAACGGATTACTTTTTTTAAAAAAATAACTAAGTTACTGATTACTTACGCACGAAACTAATGCGTTAAGTTACAAATTTCAGGAAAAAAAGTAATTAGAGTACTCTAACGCGTTACTTTGTAACGCGTTACCCACAACACTGTCTGTCACCTACTTAAAGGAGTAGTTCACTTCAAGAACAAAAATTTACAGATAATGCACTCTCTCTGCAAATTTCTTTCTTATTTCAGTCTTCTTTGATGCTCATGAGTTTGAACTTCCAAAATGCAGTTTCAATGCAGCTTCAAATGGCTCTAAAGGATCCCAACCAAAGAAGGGTCTTATCTAGTGAAACCAATAAATAAATAAAAATGTATATATTTTCTAACCTCAGATACAAATTTTGTGTAGCTCTGTATTGCGAATGCGTACTCTGTGCAGTCCCATTCGAAACAGTTAGGGTATGTCAAAACTTCCATCTCAATTTCTCCTCCAACTTCAAAGTCGTCCTACATCACTGCAGAAATACTGACTCGGTGTTAACAAAGTGAACATGGAAAGAAGGTAAAACAGTGATGTAGGACGTTTTATGATGATTTAGAAATTAGAGTTTTTTTGACATACCCTGTCATGTACTGTCATGAAACCAGAATGCACTTTTGTAGGACAGAGCTAGACAAGATCAAGGTTTGAGGTTAAAAAGTAATTAAAATTGTAAAAAAAAAAAAATGTAAGAAAACAACTGATCATTTAACTAGATAAGACCCTTCTTCCTCAGCTGAGATCGTTTAGAGCCGTTTGAAGCTGCATTTAAACTTCATTTTAGAAGTTTATTCCTGAAATGTTTCTGAAATGTTTTCAGAAAACATTTTGAAATCCACCAGCCACAGTGGCCAGTGGACAAAAAAGTTGATTTCCATCCCTGCCCACCACCATGGGCAAGACCAAAGAGCTGTCAAAGGATGTCAGAGACAAAATTGTAGATCTGCACAAGGCTTGAATGGGCTACAAGACCATCAGCAAGAAGCTTGGTGAGGAGGACAATGACCCGAAACATACCACCAAGGCAACAATGGATTGGCTCAAGAAAGCATGGAGTGTCCTAGCCAGACTCCAGACCTGAATCCCATGTAATATCTGTGGAGGGAGCTAAAACTTTGAGTTGCCAAACGACAGCCAAGAAACCTTAAGGAATGAGAGTGGATCAAAATCCCTCCTGAGATGTGTGCAAACCTGATGACCAACCACAAAAAAAAAAAAAAAAACATCTTACTTCTGTGCTTGCAAACAAGGGTTTCTGCATGTACCAAGTCATGTTTTGGTAGGGGATCAAATAATTAATTCACTCACTGTAACAAAAATCTTTTTTTTTTCTGGATTTATTGGTTGGTATTCTGTCTCTATACATTAAAATAAACCTACCATAAAAATTACAGACCCTTTAAGTTTGTCCACTTACAAAATCAACAGGGAAAGAAAAAACATTTTCCCCACTGTATAAATTTCAATTAAAAATAATTTACCCTCATGACTGGTTTTGTGGTATAGGGTCATACATATATTTCCTTCTAAATAAAAAAAGAAAGCGTGTTGCACTTCTATGCAATGAAAAAATACACAAGCAAGGAAAAAATAAAAGATGACTGTATGTATTTATAACCAGGGTTCATCAACATCAGGGTGTGTGTGCCACCACTGGCACGTGGAAGAGTAAACACTGGTGCACAAACCAAAATCGAGACTGAGAGGGGAATATTACATGATTGTAATTATATTTAGTTGTTTACTTTAGAAATGCTGAAGTCAGGGTCCAAAATTAACAGGTGCTATACAGCAAATGAGAGGCTTTTGTGAGTAAATCCAACATCACATGTGAATAAAAAATTACATGATTCAAGTCGAAAGTATACAAACCGCCTACTAGAGAAAAGATCCGCCATCACGTGTTTTCCTTCAGGACTCCATGTGAAATATTCCTCACATGAAGTCACCAAATATGAGGAAGAAATCACAGTGCAAACCAAAAACTGATGCGCACTGCAGTGGGCCACAAAAGTAAATGTTTATTTGGGAAATGTAGTGCCACTTACATTTACAATAGTGTTGCTTTAATGTGGAGGGGAAAGTATTTTTAAAGATTTGGAGTCAGAAGAGGTTTTTTTTTAAGAAACAAACTTTTATTTAGCAAGAAAAAAATCTGTTATATTTTATTTTTTTATTTTCTTGTTTATTTTATTTTTTTATGCCAAAAATCATTAGGAAATTAAGTAAAGATCATGTTCCATGTAGATATTTTGTACATCTCCTACTGTAAATATATCAAATCTTTGTTATAAAACTTTACAAACAATGAGTTTTGATTAGTAATATGCATTGCTAAGAACTTTGGATAACTTACAAGGCTATTTTTTTGCACCTTCAGATTCCAAATTTTCAAATATTTGTATCTCGGCTAAATATTGTCCTATCATAGCAAACAATAGATCAATGAACAGCTGAAAAAAAGACTGGTTTTGTTGTCCAGGGTCACAAACATTTTTGAGCAATCTTGTTCAATGTGACTTCTTTTAAAAGCAAAACAAAACAACAGAACCTTAAACTTTCTAATGTTAATGTACTTTCTAAATATAAGGCCTTATGTGTTATACCGTATCAATGGTGATTGAACTTCCTATTAAAACGGTTCCCAAGCCTGATCTAAATGGAGGACCCTCATTACGAGGAGGATCATGTGAAAAAATGTAAAGCGTGTTTGAATTGTGCCTAATGACCTGTTATCGCTTGTGATTGAGATGATAACAGGTTCAGAAGCTCCACGACTGTTTTTACCTCCTGCATGAAACATCACACCAGTGAGAGAAGCTCATGTCATCTCGACCGCCTGCTGATTTATGATTATGCCTGACTTGCCAGAGTAGTATATGGTGCGCTGACACAACAGACGAGCAAACATCCAGCTGTCAGCATTCCCAGAAAACACACAGACATGCTCAAACACACTACAGGCCGTTCAAATATACTAACAGCCCTAATATCCACCGTACCACATTCATCAAGTGATTACCTCGCAGTATCTGGACGTGCTCTGCTGTACATCAGCGAGCACATTCATGACTTTTAATAGTGACCAATAATGAGAAGCACATCGCACAGACCACTGATACTGACACATGAGCCTTTAGAATGTAAATGAAAAAAAAAGAAAAACGTCCAAGTGGTTTTGATGCCAAGTGCCACAAACTGGCTCTATTGCCAGCAGATCTTTGGCAGAAAACAACTGTCATGTGTATTCAGAGAAGGGTAGGAAAAAAAGACCCTTAAATGGAATAGAAAAACCGAGTTCTTCATCTTAATCTTTTCCTGAGATGAGAATTCAATGTGATTTATAAATCTTGCCCAAACGTCAGTCATTTTTGTTAAGCACAGATGCTTTTAATACTCTTGCAAAACACCAACGTAGCCTAAAACAAGATAGAAGAAGTGAAAGCAACATGAAGAAAATACCCTGAAACTCTTAAAATGATGATAAAGAGCTTATTCTTTAGCAGGCGGCACACCCACGGGCCGCCCACAGTCCATTTGCTGAGCGTCTAAAGCATTTATACTTATAAACCTGGAATGTACTTTCCTGATCTTATAAGCTTTAATCTGATTGTTAGTGGTACACAGTGTATTTTTCAGTACACTTGGAAACAGTTCGACTTCTGAGGAAAGATTAATCACTGGATTTGTTAAAGTTTATCATGTTTTCATGTTATTAAATCTTTAAATGATACCTTTTTTTGTATAAGTTCATCTGATATCGATTTCAAATAGATATCTATTTCCCATGAAAGAAAGCAAACTGTGGTTGGTAGCCTTGTGTTCTGGTCAGACAGTGCCTTAGTGTTAAATGAATGGTTGACATGAAAATGAGTTGCAATGTGAGGAAGACTGAATATATGTTACCTAAACTCTGTAATTCTAAGTAGTGGTTGAGCACTAAGATCTGAAAAA
This sequence comes from Carassius auratus, assembly GCF_003368295.1. Taxonomy (NCBI): domain Eukaryota; kingdom Metazoa; phylum Chordata; class Actinopteri; order Cypriniformes; family Cyprinidae; genus Carassius; species Carassius auratus. The sequence goes on from NC_039249.1 coordinate 32,384,936, forward strand.
AAAATATTTATAATGATTAAATGACAGCAATTAAGATTAACAAATGAAACTGAAGAAATCTATGAAAATATTGTACACAATATTGGTAAAGCAGGGATATTGACCAGTAATTCCATAATTTCCAAAACTGTTAGGGTTGAATATTGACAACTACTGAATGATTTAAATGCATAAATCATTATTCCATAAATCACAAAGCAATAATGGCTGATATTTAATTCTACATAACATTTTTACATTATGTGTAAAACAAAATGTAAGCATAAAAATGAAAAATAATATAATTAAAAGCTGAATTAAGAAATACAATTATTATTAACTATTTAAATAAAATGAAACAATATAAATAAAAACTATAATAAGTGAATTAAGTTTAACAACATTATGTCTGAAAGCATGAAAAGCAAATATGTTTTAAAATCTTCTGAATATATTATGTGTTAAAAAATAATTAGGGATTTAAAGGGGTCATGGGATGCAAAATTTACTTTTACATGTTGGTTGAACATAAATGTGTGTTGGCAGTGTGTGTACACATCGACCCAATAATGATGAAAATCCACCCAGTATTTATTTTTTAATAGCCATAAATAATTACCCATTTCTCAAATCAAGCCATTCTCAGGTGCTTGGCTGTGTGACATCACACAGGCTAAGGCCCCTCCCACAATTGTTGATTGACACTGGTGTTTAACCATAGACCCACCCTGAGTGAGTTGTCATCAGGCCGCCATCGTTTCGACGCTGGAGCAGATGTAAACAAGAACAGCTCCTAAGAGATTGAGGTGTTCTGTTGTTGAATATGATAATGAACATAGCAGTCGTCATTTAGAAGGTCTTGGAAGGAAATGAACAAAATGGGTTGCGGTGAAAAGAGCTGTTTTTGGCAAGGTAAAATTGGTGTTGTTTTACCATTGCAAAATTTTAACCAAAGCATGTTATAGACTTTTCATTAAGAACCTAAATAATAATATAAACTTGTGGAAAATGGGCGTCCAATGACCCCAACAAAGACATTTTAAGCAAGCATTGGATGATAAGAAAAGGTAATCAAAATGTAAAAATACATAGAAATGAGCATAGTCAATACTGTTTGAGTTAGATCCTTGATATTGTATTAAATGCAATAAGAAAACGATGAACTAATACAAGTGTATTAGTTCAGTCTGGCAGTCTGTCACCAAGTCTAAAAGCAATTCAACTTACAAAAATGAAGATAAAACTGTAACTGATAAACTCTCTTTTTCAAAAGGTTATCAGATCTCATAAAACCCTTACAATGTGATCAAGAGTCCACACTGGCTACATTCACCCACCAGAGGCCAAACTACGAGCCAGTTCCGCAAGAGTGGAAGTACACTCAGGCCTGAAGAATGCAAAAGCAAGCAGAAGCCATGCATACTTAAGAGTTCAAAGCTCAACTCTATTTCACTCACAGAGAAACAAATAACTTTGCTAAGCCAGGAAAAAGCGAAGCGGCCACAGGAGATGAGACGAAACTTTACAGCAGTTGCCAGATGAAACAGCTTAATATTCAGCCGTCTGTGGAGATGCACTAAACAAACAGGGTCTAAAAAGAGAATCATCCTCATGTCCCTCGTCGACTTCTTTACAAACAATGAGATAATATTATATCACCCTTCCAAGTAACAGAAAACGGTGTTCCTGCATCCCTGTTTACAGCTTTTGGCTTAATAACCAGCACTGCTAGAGATCCAAAAGCAGGGAGCCTAAATACATCAAAACCACAAAAGCAGAGATTTATTCTTGCCTAATTAAAAAACAATAATCGCCCCTCCCCTGTATCCAGTACACTGATGCTTAGCCTTCCAATAGAGCTGCAAATATGGAAGTGATTTTTATAAACAATGAAGACGTTTTCGCAGGCAGAGAAAAAGCCTGATGTCTGGCTTATGCGCCTGTTGCTATTAGGACAGAATCTGCATTCCCAGAAGACATCCCTAGAAAAAAATAATAGGGGGGAATAAAACAATTGCCTTTCATGACTCCAAACACAAAACAGCGAGAATCAATCTGAGAATGATAGCAATGCCTGGGGGTGTAACGGTGAGATGGAATCGATGGAGCCTAATAAACAGGCAATCAGCACGCACGCATGATGGGCTCTGTAACGTCCTTGACCCATCAATCTCAACTGGAAAGCTATGTAGCTCGAATGGAAGATCTAAAGCCGTTTTCCCACCTGGTTCAATTACTTTGCTCCAAACTTGAGTTTGAAAAAGAATCAATACGAAGAATAAAAGCTACTTGAAGACAAACAATAAGACATAAATAGTTAAATTACACACGACTGTGGTCTGTTTCTGCACAAAACGTCAGACTGCTTTCATTTCAACATGAAATATATGCTAGATGAGTGGTTTTCAAATGCTTTGATGCCCATAAAATACAATAAACCCCCTTGCAAAAGGACATTAGGATTTAATAGTACATAAATTTGACGGTTCAGTATGTAGCTCAGTTTTGTCGTCACGGTTCGATATGATTTCAGTACAGAAGGGAGTCTTTTAACATTAAAAGGTGTCCAAACAAAAATCTAATTACTATTTATTTTTAAATGTAATAATTAACATTCAACTAAAAAAAAAAAAAAAAAAAATATGCAAAGTGAATTGCACAAAACACAGTTTTTAATTTAACTTCTAAATGACAACATTTCTATTTGTTGCTGAAATATAGGCTATTCATAGGCTACAGTGGCTGTCATGACCTTAAACATAAACATAACGTTTAAACTAACTTTTATAGAGAATATCTCTTTGGGTTTGAGACTTTAGTCTTTGCAAATTTAGGGATCTTATGTATTCACAAACAGCTTGTAACACTACAAAGAGAAAGGAAAACATGAAATCGCATTATATGTCCCCTTTAAATATGTAATTTTGATGATAAAATATGAGTTTTATGGGATAATATCTTTGACTACGTGGAGAATATAAGACATCACTAACATGTAAAGTAAATATAATGAAGTAGCCAATAGTCTTAATATTTAGCAAAATGCTCTTCTTTGTTCTTAATTTCTCTAGCAAATAACGAGCTGTACACTGTCGTGAAGCTGCTTTATTGACGTGTTTCCGCAGTTGAAACACTGATTGAGCGATTACATGAGATGTTATATATGTTATTTATGTATATATATATATATATATATATATATATATATATATATATATATAAAATCTCAAGTTCAAATAACTTCAGTCCTAATAATATATTAAAAAAAGGTTATAAAATATACTCCCTATGACCATTTTTCCCCACAGAATCTGGTACCAATTGGTAGCTCAAGTGTTTTTTTTTCAGTGTTTTCCAAAATTGGGTGAGTATCAAAGGTTCCCATCTACACATTACGCTAAACAGCTTTCACACAGACCAAAACCCCAGCTCTGATGTCAAACAGACTTTAGTGTGAAACTGCCCTGCACAAAAACATGAAGCAAAGAGTCAGTTAAACCAAACCAGGGCTGAATTCAACTGCTCTGCTCTGATAGCAGCTGGACTGGGGCTCTGAGGCAGTAATCTGTCAGCTTTACTTAACTGCTTCTGTGCTTTCCAAAGATAACAGATGACCCACGCTGATCAACCGAGCTTAAGCTTATTTCAAGCACTAAAACAGTATGTTGTCCATCAGCATGCCTTCATATGTCCTTTTGGTTCTCTGAATTTGATGGCAAGATAAATGCTTTTAAAGTTGAAGGCCTGTGCTTTAAAAACAGACATTGTTGAACAGCTCTATGGAAGTAAAGGAAAATTCTTTACTGACCTGGACAAGGTAAATTTGTTTTTCATCACAATAAAAGATGCAACTACACAAATGAAAAAAAAGGGAACTAGATCTACACAAAAGACTAGACTGAGTGTAAAATGTAATTGAACATAGTGATTTTTAAGTCATGTTAAATTCAATGCTCATGCCGCAAGATGTGAAACAACAGCTAAAGCATAAAAATGCATTACCAATTCATACGCATTTTACAAGGGGGCTAATTTGTACGATTTTGTATGATTTGTCTTGTCCCCAGTGACGGGTAGGTTTAGGAGTGGGGTTAGGAATACATTATTTGTACAAATTCATGTGAATTGTGCAACTCCTAAAATACATAAGATTAAGTACAAATTAGGGCTGCACGATGTGTCGTTTAAGCATCGATATCGCGATGTACGAATCCACGATAGTCAAATCGCAGGATGTGCGATGTAGGCTGTCGTAGTTGATCCGTTATTCATTAACTGTATGGGCCAGAGAGAGAGAGAGAGAGAGAGAGAGAGAGAGAGAGAGAGAGAGAGAGAGAGAGAGAGAGAGAGCGCGAACACGCAGCCGGCGACACACTAGATGCGTGGCGCAAGCGTCTCAGCTGCGTGGCATGTCCGTTTTTAATTCGGCTCCCATGTTAACAGATTGGAGCTTGCAGACTGCCTGCGTGAGACGCGCGTCTCAGGTGCGGCCCGAGCCGCGCGGAAAACACGTGCATGCTAGAAATAGAACCAACGCCTATTTTTCACGTGACGCAAGCGTGCTGGAAGCGTTTCCAGGCAAAATATAATAGGAAAATATGTTTATATGTCATTTTGTACACAGATTCATATTAATTCATGACACTTAGATGTTTGAAAGTCTATAGGTTGACATATATCCAGATATAAATGTAATTTAAAAAATTAATTAATATTTATCGATTTTCAAATATTGCACCTGTCACCGGCCTGAGAGAGAGCGAGAGAGAGCGAGAGAGAGCGAGAGAGAGCGAGAGCGAGAGCCCAGGCCGCACTCAATGTCGCAGAAAAATAAAATATCGCAATGTAATTTTTTTCCCAATATCGTGCAGCCCTAGTACAAATCATATGAATTTGTTCGATTTAAGTCATTAGAATTCATATGAATTAGCCACCTCATAAAATATGTATGAATTGTGTGAGATCAAGTTGGAATAAAACAAAACAAAATTATACCAAAATAAAACAAGACAACTACTACAACAATCTACTGAAAATTTTCTTGCAGTACACCTTCATGCACTGAAAATGTGGTTGGATGTTGGACAGGCTTCTGCACAGCAGGTGTTTTGAGCCCCATTCTTTCAACATGGCTTGGTCGTGTCTGCCCATCCTCCATCCTGCCTCATTTGGTCTCCTCCATGCAGCTGGTTAGCTTGGGCTCATGCCCAGTATTGTTTACGGACCTGTGGGAGGCTGGAGGGGAAGAGGAAAGGCCTCTGAGTTGAGCGAGAGTGGCGACATGCATTCCTCATAACTGCCAGATAAAATGGATGCCTGAGAGAGGAATGGCAGCAGCAAAAAGGAAAAGCTTCATAGAAGCACTGCAGATGACAAACATTTTGTTGGAAAGTATTGGACTACTTTTACAAAGAAACACTACTTTAGTCTTTCTTTTTCAGACTTTAATGCTTAATTCAATGTTACTTGCTGTTTCTTTTCAATTAATTGCTCAATTTACTATCAATTTCTGAGTGAAAACATTTTTTTTTATTTCCAGTGTAGAAGATGGACAATGACTTTCAGCCAATGTCAGTGTGAACATCTTTACATTTAAGATTATGTTTCCGGCAACAGGAACATGCCCAGATTTTAATGCTGTCGAATTTGTACTGAGAAAGCATAATACCAAACGGTCCACATAAGTGGTTGACCGATATATTGCCAAGGCCGATATATCGGCCGATATTTGGCATTTAGCAAATATCGGTATCCGTCGATAAGTATTGTCTGCTTGGCCAATGTGTTCGAGGCAGGACTTTTATTGGACAATGCTGTGAATGGCAGCACCTAAGCACACAGTGCTCACATTCTCCCTCTTGATCGTCATTGTCATTAACATTTCTGTCTAATACGGATAAAATTCTGTCTAATAATCAAATGGAATGATTAAACAAAGGGGTAACACTTTAGAATAAGGTTCCATTAGTTAATGTTAGTTAACTACTTTCGTTAACATGAACTAAGCAAGAACAATCCTTCTACAGCATTTATAAGTCTTAGTTCATGTTAATTTCAACATTTACTGATGCATTATTTAAATCAAAAGTTGTGCTTGTTAACATTAGTTAATGCACTGTGAATTACCATGAACTAACAATGAATAACTGTATTTTCATTAACTAACATTAACGAAGATGAATAAATACAGTAATAAATGTATTATTCAATGTTTGTTCATGTTAATTAATACATTAACTAACATTAACTAATGGAACCTTATTCTAAAGTGTTACCAACAAAGGAATTAATGTATACAAAAAGTATTATAATGACTGAATTTATATTATTAGTAATAGGCAAACATTATAATACTTTCTAGTTTGCCGCCAGCATTAAGCAAATATGCATTTGTATCATTTAAACAAACCTTTGAATGACTAATGAACATTTAGTATCACAAACCTTGATAACTTAGTCGAATCCAGCTGTGAGATCTTGTGAAGTGTGCATTTTTATCCAGCATGATCGCGTGTTCTCTGCGTGACGGTCGGTCCGTGTGAATTGAATGCTTTAAACTATAAACTAGGGTTGTGCAAAAAATCAAATGCGATTTTCAGGCACATCTCATCAGTAAAAACGCTCCTTTAATTAGAAGTATTATCTCCAGCACGTGTGTTCAGATCAGGGTTGCCAGGTTTTTACAACAAATCCTGCCCTGTTGCTTCTCAAAACTAGTCCAAAACTATCGATTCCAGGAGGTTCCCAGATAAAAAAAAAATTGCCTCCCGGGGTTAAAATATACGTTTTGTTTTTTGGCATGGTTGTCTTGGTAAAATTCGCATTTTAGGGGCTAAATATTACGTTATTGGTATTGGGGTTGCTTCAACCGCGGACATGAAAAACATTCGCAGACTTGGCAACACTGGTTCAGGTGGAGCGGCAGTTACTACACAGAGCTGTAGTCTACCGACAACTAACACAAAATCGCTTTCAAAATCGACAAAGAATCGCCACCGATTTTAAAATCGATTTTGTGTAGATTGTCAGTGAATTACAGCTCTGTGTAGTAAATGCCAACCAGTGTTGCCAAGTCTGTGGTTGTTTTTCATGTCCGCGGGTCGAAGCGACCCCAATACAAATAACATGATATTTAGCCCCTAAAATGCGAAATTTACCAAGGCAACCATGCCATAACTTACATTTTAATCCCGGAAAGCAATTTTCTATCAGGGAACCTCCTGGGAACGCGATTGGGCTAGTTTTGGACTAGTTTTGAGAAGCAACTGGGCAGGATTTGTTGTGAAAACCTGGCAACCCTGAACTGAACGCACGTGCTGGAGACATACTTCTAATTACAGGAGCATCTTTACTGATGAGATGTGCATGAAAATCGCATTCGATTTTTTGCACAGCCCTACTATAAACTTGTGAATTTTCAAATTATGCTGCACTTTATGCATTTGCCCACTGTCATATTCATGTCATTTTCACTTTGTGCTGTGTGTAAAATGAGTGTTACCCTGGCTTTATTTGAAAAATATGATTCCCAATGCACACAAACTTCCCAAATACTGAGTGCCCTGTTGGTTAAAGAGTTTACTTCATTTTTAATTATATTTGTATTAAATATTTATTCATGAAAAATACATTGTCATCTAAAGTGTTTATTTTGCACATTTATTTTTTAATCCATTGTCAAACGATTAAACATTTCTTAAATAGTAATAAAAAATGTAAAAATAAATAAATAAATTGTATCAGGTTTATATCAGCTATCGGCCTCCCGCTTTCCAAGATATCGGTATCGGCTGTCAAAAAAAAACAACGACAACAACAACAACAAAAAAAACAACGAAATCGGTCAACCACTACTCCACAAACTATGGAATAAGCAAATTAATCACTAGGTCATTTTTAGGTCAGTTTTTACGTCATCTAATCCTAAAAAAACATTTTTTTTCACATTTTGTACAGATTCATACAACCATTGACTACCTTATTCATTAATTTAACTATGAAATCCAGCTAATACATAAATCAAAATATTAACCCAAAAAGGCTGAAGATCAGTTTCTTAAAAGGACTGCAGTTCATTCTAAGCGTCTGATGATGTGGAACCTTTCAGGACTGTTAGAATAACAGACAGCACACATGCTTTACGATCTTGTCATCTAGTGGCAACGTTTTCTGTGAGTAAAAATTCAGCTTGCTTGTTCCAGACACAGGAGATCCAGCTAATTTCACGTTGTTTTGAGTGCTCTGTCAAACCACAACTCGTTTTCTTTTCTTAAATGCAAAAAGGGAGGCTGGAAAACCAAAAAAAAAAAAAAAAAAAAAAGATCCAGATGTCAAGCCAAGCACTAATAATATGTAACAGATCAGAGAATGAGAGTGATAAAGAGTAAAACAGACGTGGAGGAGGGGGGAGCAGAGCAAATTCTTTCCCCTCCTCCATAATAGCACCTCCTGGTGTGAGTCATTCACTAACAACAGTATCTATTACAATAATAATCCACATTCTTTTCAAGGTCACCCTCTCTGGAAAAGGCTGGTTTGAGAGGAAATCAGCTCAGAAACACAACCTCTTTAACACTCTGCTTGGTCATACACATTTTCACAACAAATGCAAAAGTGCAACACGACTCGGTGCTGGGTGCCAAAATCAACATCCAGCGCTTCAGAAACATGAACTAGAACTTTGGCCCACAATCCTGGAGAAAAACAAGTCTATTTATAATTTATTTTCCTAAATGCCCATTGTTATGATCCTTTTCCATTTGTTATCCTTTATTAAGTCACGTTAAACTTTTAATCTTCAACTATAAAATATCCAAAATAAAAATATGAAATACATTGCATTACATTTACAACTACGATAATCCAAAAGTTAAACAGAAACAATTACATTTACTGTGTAAATTATATGTTTTCAAAAACAATGCAAGTCGTTGCCATGCATAATTTCCATCTCAAACAATTTTGCCACCAGTAAAAAATACATAAAATGCTAAAAATAAAGGTTTTTATAAAATGGGATTTATGTTTCCTTGAAGAACTTTAACTTAACTAAAAGTTCTTTACAGTGGAAAAGGTTCTTAAATGCTCTTCAGACAATAAAAAAAACATTGTTCTTTTAAGAGCACTGTTCACTTAAAGGTTCTTTGGTGAACCTAAAATGGTTCTTCTGTGGAACTCCGAAAAACCTCTTCACTTATAAAAGTGAAGATTCTTTATAGTGGAAAAGTGTTTTTAAGATTATTCAAATGTTATCCAAATAAGGGAAAATTTATTTTAAAAAATGTTTACTCAAAGTTTCTTTGGGGAAGTAAAAAAATTTTGTTTCTATGACATCAGTGCAAACCCTTCAATAAAATCAGCCTGTGCAAGACAAGGTATGTTTAAAGTGTCATTTTAAAAACCATAATTTCGACAACAGAATGCTTTCAAACACAATACACCATTTGAGATGTGGTGAGAGTTTACGATTTTCAGAAAAAACGTTATCTTCTATTCATTTTATGAGCTCAGATCTCAAGAGTTGTGATGAGATTTAAGTAAAACAAGTCAAAAAATGATTTAGGAACTGGAATTATGTCACTGGGATACACAGAATAAACATCTTATTACAAATTCCCAGAGTACAATAGAGCACTTTGACAGAACCAAAACAATGTTTTATATACCCACTTACAAGACAAGTTGTTTTTCATGCTGCTAGATTTCCCTGGAGAACCACAAGCCAACTATTTATGGAAGTAATGCATTCTGCTGCTTCCTCTAAACAGAGGAAAGACTCTATGTGGGTGGTACTCCATCTAACAGATACAACATATATACAGACCCATGGGAGGAACAGCTTTTTCACAATTCTCTGACCTCTGAGCTGAACTTGGGTGTAGTAAACTGAACAAAAGATGTTGACTGATGACTACAATGGGAAAAACATCTAGTCACCCACAAACCTTTATTCTGAGCTGGCTCTCAAGACGCTATTATAAATGTTAAAAATATATATGTTGTGTATAAATGTCATGCAAAACAGCTTGCAAAACAGCAAAACAGGATTTTGTACTTAAGGCAATGGTTCTCACATAATAGTGCAGACATTTGCTGAAGGGTCACTTGAAATTTGATAAATGATACTAAAGCTGAAACTGTTGGAGAACTGTTGTGAATGACAGCCTCTCCATTAATAACAAAATAAACCAAATTAATAGTTTTTTTTTTTTTGCATGCTTAGAAGAATGTCAGTTTAAGTTAGTCAATTTAACATAAATTGGTAGTAATAATATAGTGCAGCTAGAGAATAAAACAATAGAGAGTTTGCAACACATTTTTTATTTACATGAGCTAGGCTGTCACTAGCACTAGAATGTCAGTTTGATACACATTACCATAAATCAACAATTAAAAAACATTAAACAAACAGAACACATTCTGAGTCCACCAGACTGACAAATCTTAAAGGGATAGCTCACCCAAAAATGAATTACTCACCCTCATGTTGTTCCAAACCCACAAGACCTTCATTCATCTTCAGAACACAAATTAAGATATTTCTGATGCATTCCGAGAGCTCTCTGACCCTCCCATTGACAGCAAGGATCCTTACACAATCAAGACTCAGAAACATAGCAAGGAGATCATTAAAATAATCCATGTGACGTCAGAGGTTCAACCACAGTTTAACGAAGCTATTAGAATACTTTGTGCGTAAAGAAAACTAAAATAATGACTTTATTCAACAAATTGTCTCCTCTGCATCACCCAAAACTGCCCTTTTTAATTAAATTATACATAAAATTGGATTACTAAAAGGTTTATCAAGCTTTACAGAAATTTAAGCTTTCAATTCATACTTAATTCTAATTTAGGCTTAGTTTCTGAAATGACTCTACTTTTTAAGTTTTAAACTGTAGAATGCAGGATTATCACAAGACCTACAATTCGTCATGCTCCCATAGTGATGAAAACAGTGCAAAGTTTCCCTACAGGAGGCAAATCCCACAGGGATCGCATCTCGTGATATGATCAGTGAAAAACCCCAGCCATCCTCCCATGGTGAAACTGAAGATTTCATTGAATGAAAGTTTACCACACATTTTTTTTTCTTCTTTTTTTAGAGTTTAGAGACAGAGACATTGCATTCTGAGATACAGAAATATTGCCAAGCCAAAGTACAAGCAAAAGTCAAGCTAAAATTTTTGTCTCCTAGGTATAAGTCTACGTTATTATCTAGAGACATCATCTTTAACACTATGGCTACCGTTATAGTGCACACCCAGTGAAATGAAGTTGTTTTTACTCTCCTGCAGCAGCCATCATTCAAACAAGGGCATGTAGTCTATAGATTGTACAGCTGTTTCTAATAAAGTGACCGTCAGATCATCTTTCTAGAACCACTTCACCATCTTCAAAGTATCAATTCCAAACACTTCTACACTACAGGTTAACACAGCCCTGTAAAGTCTGACAAATGGGTAAATTTGACAATGAAAATGAAAATAAAAAATAACTCCAGTGTTATGTCTTTTTTTCAAGATTATGAGAACTCCACAATTTGCGCCACACCAATTTGCGCAGATTCACCAACACCAAGTAGGCAGTTCCTACTAAGGACAGTGAATCTGGTGTGTGGGGATTTTCAAGAATCTTTTCCATCCTATAAAAAAGTATACAATTTTGACATTTTCTCTAAAATGAATTTTGAACTTGAATTTTGAATAGCTGCATTTAAACCCAATTATTTAATCTGTTTGTAATCAGACTGAGGGCTCAATCAGACTGAAAACTGTAGTCATGTAAATGCCTGAATCCTGCTACCTTCCCAATCAGATTCAGAAATGCCTTGATGTTGTGGTACATGTTTACATTTGTGTTTACATTACGTCTTGAAAACTAAATTTTTGCTAAACCCTAAAAAGCCAATTGTTTCTAAAAACTTGTGTACTACAGCCTAGAATCTGGTGATGAGGATGAGCATAAGAATAAGTCATTAATAATCTTTAGAAATTCAGCATTTAGTCTCAAAACAAACCTTTCACATCGTCTCTAATCAATAAGGGCAATTATTGGCATGAGAACGGTCCGCTATAATAATGCACCACACATGCTTAAGATCAATATTCTTATCAGCATCATCTATAGTACAGATCTTCTGCTCCTTTGGATCAAACCCTTTTAAGGGGCCCTATCCACATGTGAAAGTCAATACAAACAGCTAATACATTTAAAGGGACGGTTCACCCCAAAAGAAACAACATTTAATTATTTCCATGTGTTTCCATGTTTTCTTTTCTTCCATGGAACATATGTAAGAAAATTGGCATTCTGCAAAATAACAGTTTTGTTTTCCACCCAGAGAGAAAAAAAAAGGTTAAATAAGGTAACTTAAACATGAATCATGATATCACACAAAAAATCTGAGAAGGTCGCAGTAGGGGGACTCAATTAACACTGAAAACGCTGTGCAGACTTACACCTTTAAAGACCAAGGGGAAGGGCAAGTGATTCATTAATAACTACGGCAGTAATCAGTGTAACCTTCTCTACAGAAACTCACAATATCAGAAAAAAACACACTGAAACTAGGCATATTAAAACATCATCAATCAGCTGCAGTTAGGTACAACATGGAGTGGCTAACCAGGCGAACATGATTAACACATATTTTTATCAGTGCGTATGGATCCTTACAACTGGTTATATTGACATCACAGATAAGATTGGCACAAAACTGGTTATGGCCAGACGCTGTAAACACAATGGCCATGTCTTCTAAAATCACCTCCTTTGATCGGATATTTATAGACTCTTATGATGAAACCAAGCTCACAGTTTTGGAGTAAAGCCCACAACTGTTAGCAGTTGAGCAGCCACAGTCTGAATGCTCTTCTGAGCTTTTATAGTCGTGAGGGAAAAACAAACACAGACATTAAAATAGACAACAAACTGTGTTAGTCTGAAGTTAGAACCTTTATCATAATACTATAAAGCTGTACCGTGGCGTAGGCAGTGGACGGGCACAGGCCGTTTGTAAGTGATAACTTGTAAATACATAGGCCTAGTCACCAGTGGCTACCAAAGCAAAAACTTCACTCGCAATTAAATATTTATGGTCCATATCCGTATTGGCTCCGACACTGGCATTTTCTGTGGATCGGGTATTGGTCAGACGAGACTGATCCAAAATCCAATATTGTGCGTATACTATTCTGTGTTATTGTTGAGCTCCACGAAAGGCACAACAACATTATAAAGCACCAACACGTTTTGGTGGACACATTTCAAGTGTTCTGAAGCTGTTCCATAGTTCAATGTGAGGTACAGATTAATATTAAAGTCATTAAATTCAAGTTCACACAAACTCTTCTCTCGCTGCGGGTGTCTGTCATCCTCCGTTCAGCAATCAAACTGCATCCTGCGTTCGGTTACTACTAGGCTTGGGTATAGAGTATCGATTGGAACCGGGACTAGCTTTGCATTTTCCCGGATCGTTCAAAAGTTTACATTTCGATTCCTAGTTTCTGCTGCTAATCTATACTGGGTTTTACAAGTTGTTTCTTATTGTAGGACCCTATGATTTCCGCGATGCAGAAAATGCGGACGGAATCGCGGAATCCAATCATAAAAACGGAATTTAATGTTTAACGAGGATTGTCACAGAATTTGCCAAATTTAGAAATAATTTAATAAAAAGTTGGTCATTGCACTTACATCAATAGCGATATGGACTAATATCTGTAAATATTAAGCCGTAAAAGTCTATTTAAATATGAATCCTGCATGTTCTGCGTGTCTTCATTAATGAATGGCGCAGAAGCGCATCTTCATTCATCACACACACGGAAGCGCGCGTGATGCTCATGGTAATTTCAGAGTCTGTCGTCGCTCTAAATAAGTAAAAAATAAAAATACAATTTAAAAAAAGTAAAAAGAAAAAAGTAAAAAGTTCATAGAATTAAAATTGATGAAAAAGGTCAGACTATTTCCTTCAGAAAGACAGTTGGTTAGATAGATCGTTTAAAATATCCTAAACTTTTTTTTTTGGCCCTGCCTCTTAAAAGAATTGGAATCGAGAAGCGTTAGGAACCTGAATCGAAACAAGGAATCGAAATTGGAATCGTTCAAATTCAAACGATACCCAACCCTTGTTACTACAGTCAAAACGATGAAACTCTCTTCAAGAGCGCACAGTAAGTCAGGTTTAAAACTGTTCAAACAAAGGCTCAATAAACTAACGCATAGATTTAATACACTACGCATCAATATCTCTTCCCTTTGTACTAGTGATGTTCGGATCACGAACTAATTGTTGGATTTAACCGGTTCTTCTTAGTGAACTGGTTGAACCAGTTCACCAAATTGTTACGTCCGGAGACGAAGTCTTCATTGATTTATATTCTTTTAATGCGTTTCTTTCCGTGTTTTTTCATGATTTCTCCTCCAACTGCCTGGCAGGTAGTTGATTGCTTCCAGCTGTACCTGCTTACCAATCAAGAGAGAGTCCGAATAAAAGCAGAGATCCAGCTACCAGAGAGGAGAGAACGTTTCCCCAAGAGCTTTCTCCAGAGCGTTGCCTGTGTTCTGCCCAGCCTGTTGTCTCAGTTGGTGGTTGTTGAGCTGCTTAGTGTTCTGCTTTGGGTACTGTAGTAGTTTTGTTTCTTTATTCATTGTGATATTCTTTAATACTTACCTTTTGTTATTTTAGTTAGTTTGTAGATGCTATTATTAACATCTCTTTTAGCGGCCACTTTAATGTTTGCCTACTTGTGTTTTGTTATTTTTGATTTGGAAGCTGTAGGAAGGTGGATGCCATTTCTGTTTAACGCTGTTTTCTCCTGTTTTTGGGCTAGGAAGGGAGCTAGGGTATAAACCTGTATTTGTTTTCTTTTTTCTTTGTTAGTATAGTTACAGGTCATTAATTCCAGTTAGCTTGTTTTGTTTGTTGTTTTGGCCTTATCCTCTCCTGAAGTTAATGCTTCCTTTTCTTTTTTTGTACTTGTTCCACGAGCTGTAAAGTAATAAAATATTTTTCTGGACAACTTGTTACTTGTGGTGCTGTGGCAGGACTCAGAGCAACGCTCTTTAAAATATTTTACTTTTGTTGCGTCCACATTTACCCCTAGACATATGCGGGACGTAACAAAATCATACTGAATCATTTGAAATGGTTCGCATCTCCAGTAGGCATTAATCCACAAATTACTTAAGTTATTCACTATTTTAACATGTCTGACACTCCCTCAGAGTCTGATCATCTTTATCTACTAACCTAATTTATAATATTATTTGTTATCGATTATGATTATATATTTTTTCATTTGTTATTTTTCATTCAAATGAAGTTATTTGTATGTAATAGATTGTGTTTAACACAAAAGAGTGATGATCAGGTCAGCACAGACAAGTATAGAAATTCTACATTGTTTAAAAAATAAAAACTGTGCTGGTATCTGATTGGATCGGTATCGGCAGATTCTCCGATATTTTCAGTATCAGGTTCAGAAAAAATGGTATCGATGCATCCCTAGTTTTAGTCAAAGTTTAGAGTGCTGTATAACGGTATCAAATCTTCTAGTTGTGATTAATTGTGATTAATTGTATATGGTATTATCACGATACTGAAATTTAGTTGCAAAAAATTGTTGTCATAATACAGCATAAGTGGTTTAATTAACTTTTGTCTTATAACAAAAAGAACTAAACATTCAAATGCATTCAAAAATCGAAATAATGTGTAATGAATACTTATTCAAAATATTTTGAAGTGCCCACGATAACAATATCATTCATGTTCATTATCGTGATACACTGCATTACCGAATACAGGGCACATCTCTAATTTAAGGCTGCATTGTGAAACCCAATTTTTCACTAAGCAACAACTCCTAAAGCAATGTCTTTTAATTATACGTTACACATTTTTTTAAGGTACTCATAGTAATACATCTTAACAGTAGATACTAGAGTTGCAAATGTGTAACATACTAATTGTTTGGCTTGTATAGTGTTAGTGTCATGGTTTCATTATGATTCAGTATGTGCTATGCGCTTAGGGATAAAAATACAGTCATATAGGCAAAATAAATAAATAATAGAAACTCAGAACAAATAATCTAACAGCACAAACAAATACAATAGAGACAATATACAGGTGCTTCTCAATAAATTAGAATGTCGTGGAAAAGTTAATTTATTTTAGTAATTTAACTCAAATTGTGTTAAAACTCGTGTATTAAATAAATTTGTTTTTCATGTTTTTATTTGTTACAAACAATATTACAGATGCATGATTATGGGAACATGGGATTATGGGTATATGAGCCTTTCATCTCACATGTGCACTCTGCACCCCTGAAGCAGCAAAACATACTTCACCACACGTTCTATCCACATAAAACATCCATAGCATTGCATGATATAATGAGTAACTGAGACTCTGTGGGGGAGGGGGGATCATTAACCTCAGCGCTTATATATTTTGCTACTTTTTTGGGCGAGTTGGGGCCAGGTCGTGGTTAGAGTGCTTGGTTGAGTCCATCAAACAAGACTACGAGGAAGAAGTGCTTCATGTTTTGTAGTAAGTAAAGTAATTCATAAATAACAATACAAATTGACAGCAATGCATCTTTACATTAACTTTTAAATTTCTGAAATAAACATAATACATATTACTGTTGCACTTATCTGTACATAGTAAATGCAGTTATTTTTTCAGCGGGTGGGGGTGTGCCCGAAGTTTGAATCCATATTGAGAAAGGCACAGAAAAGGTTTGCATACGGCTTGCTGTTATATTACAGTTCATCAAATTTAACTTACCAAATAAACAAACTAGGAGAGATGACTGAGGACGATGGCAATGATTTGAAGATTTTGAGCACCACTGACAAAACATCTAATCTTGTAAAATGTGTGTTAAGTACTGCTGCTCCATGCGCAAAAAAAACGATCATATTTTGCGCAGCTTGTCATTGAACAACGGCTCTGTGTAGTTAATGCTGATCCATGTGAAATCGCGCAGGTGATGGAGATTTACCACTGATTACAGAACCGGCTTTACTGACAAGATGCGTATTAAATATCACATGTGATTTATCGTGTAGTCCTATGAAAAAGTGCATTTTCGAACCACTAAGTAGGACTGGCCTAAAAGAAATCTTCGATATTTTTCACAAAAAATACGATTTAATCGACACCCACCCCCCACTTCAAATCAATATTCAGGTGACAAAGAAATTGTTGAAAAGTCAAAACTAAGCCAAAAAGACCAGATGGCAGGCCCTGCCATTGTGAACAGTGAAAACGTTACATAACATGATTAAAATCTAACATAACATTCTTATCATACTGGATGCAGTTTGTAAATGTTTGTAAGACTGTCAGAGGTCTTCACTATTTTTTTCATGGGAGCTGCACTGATAGGGTAGAGTCAATCAGAGAGCCACTTTTACCGCAAAGTATCAAAATTCAAAAGTAACATCTAGTCACAATTAGCATGTCTTTTCATCAATTTGTCATCCCTGATATGCAATGCAATACAAAAGGGCCTATCATTCTTTATCATTTACCTGTCAAATTTGAGACAAGATGATTAAAAAAAAAAAAACAGTATTACCTTAAAGTTGGAAAGACCTTAATTTATTTTAATTTTTTTATACTAGCCCATCATGCATCTAACTATCCAAGTTGCTTTTTGGCAGGTGTTCTTGTGCTGCCGTGGTCTTGTTCATTTCGTCAGGCGAAACATCTCTCTCACCCAGCAGCATGTCTCTATGGCAAACGCACGGGGGGAGGGTTAGACCAATTTGGACCTACAGAAGCGCTGACTGGAGTGTCGGCGGATGTTAAAAAGAAAACCAATTTTCATTCCAACAAATCGATTTAAACTAAACATTCGAGTTAATCGATAAAATCGATTTATCACCAAGCCCTACCACTAAGCAAGAAAACATAGTACACCCCCAAAACAAAATCAAGACTTTGTAAAACAGCATAATAGGAACCCTTTAAAGGAACAAACTTAACATTTCAGATTCAATCACACCATCATAATTACCAGAACTGACTTTTATGCAACATTTAACGCCAATATGAATAAATGTGTAAACTGAAAACTAAAGCAGCACTAGACACAGCCTGGATTGTCTCCTGCACAAAGCAATTCTGTCGCTGAAATCTTCAACAATACCCTCTAATCTTCTTAAAAGGATCTTTCCAGCGACACTAACCTCATTAGTGCAAGAGTAACTTGACACACAATGCCAGTACACAAAGATGTTAAACTCACCACAAGACTAAGCAACATTGAATGGCATCTATTTACACATTCTGCGGCACATGAAAGATGTAAGAATGCGATCTTGTGATTTTCTTGATCAAACAATAATGTTCCCCTTTTTATAGCAGCCCAAGGGCTTAAAGTATGGTGCTTGTCAAAATGAAAGAACTGCCATTACAATGAGATTCAAGATGGTCCAATGCCTACCCCCACAACACTGGGTTACTTTATACAACAGCTGTTTTTGCTAAAGGAGAAGGCTTAATAATTTTCATTTGGGCAAAACAATGCGCTGCACATGCTATGCATTAATGTTAAGTTTTCTACAAATATTACAGCCAATCACTGCAAGTTGCCACCCTCATTCTGAACCGTGAGAGCAGTTTAAACGATCAGACCACATACCTTAAACAAACACATCGCGATTCATAATATGCATCCTAAGCAGTCAGCCGAAGTAGGATTAGTGCATCTCTAACATAACGCATAATCCATGCCAAAAGATTCCGGCATGATGAACTGTTTGCAGTGGATTTCTCAAAGTGTGCTTCAGGCTAGGATTGTCCACGAAACCAGACAGTACTATACAGCATTTCTTTTAACTGTGACAAATCCAAGGCTGATGCAGCAACAGTTTTACTAAAGATGCACAATATAATGGAACCATATTGATCAATCAGCAGTATTAGTGATTTTGTATTGACATCAGTATTGGCATTGAATAGTGAACAATTAAATGTATATGCTTGTTTCTATTAATTTAAACTAATTTAATAAAATATGAAATAATATTTTACAATTAAACGAAGATAACTAACAGCTAATTGGCAATGGCCAGAATGTTTCTTTTGAAAGTGTGGTTCATCTAAAATTTGGAACCAACAATTAATGGCACATTCTTTGCAATTTCGACATTTCAACTGTTGTGGTGTCACTAGATATGGTGGACTTGTGTCCCAATTAATACTTTATTCTTTAATTATTGCAAGCATGTGAACTGTGCAGCAGCCCTGATTTCTTCAGCAGTCCTCTTTCGCCTCAGTGGAACTGCGGGAGAGCTGACAAGCTCCTTAGTGTGTAGGAAGTTAAAGACTTCATCCACTTACAATGCAACCCCCACCTCCTCATTCATTTAGCCAGGTCATTTGCTCCCCCTTCTTCTTCCCCTAGCCCTCGAGTGGCCTTTTTTTCGTAGCAGATCCGAGCAGAGCACCTTCCAACCTCTCGTAAAGCTACAAGCAGACTTCACTGCTGGCATTTAACACATGATCTCTCCTCACCTCCGTCTGGAAGCACTGCGGCAACTTGAGGCATTCAACAGTTTTCTCTCATTTAGTCATTCCTTCCCTCATTTATCGGTCTCTGTTTGTTTATCCCCCTCTGTTCTGCCCTCTAGCTTTCTCTCTGCTCACATGGAGAGGTGAAATGAGGCATGCTGGAAATTTGCTGGCTGACAATGGAGGACAGCTGCTCTCACTGCTCAAGCCTTTCATGAGCTGAATTAGCAGTGCGAGCTAGCCGTGTTCCCTTCCCCCACCCTTGCTGCTGGCTTTAACACCCATCCAGACATACTAGATGTACAAAGCTGAGGGAAAAGCACCACGAAAAGGCTTTGTTTCTCAGATCTGCCATTGCTTTAATGGCTAACATTTTGGTACCTTGTATTCTTTAAATCAATTACTTTTGCGTGCTGCATCATGAGTCAAATGAAAACTGAACATTTTAAAATGCTATCAAAAAAATTTTTTTGCAGCACCCTCTCTGTTACAAAAAAAAAAAAAAAACCTTGGTTGACCAACTGGATTTTGCAGATACTAAAAATGAAGGTGTGGAAAACATGAGAAAATCTATTAGTCAGTCAACAGTTAATAAAATATATTAAAAGTACATGATATTCAGTTGTCTAAAGGAACCAAAATTACATGAAATACCAGTGTAAAATCAACTGTCACAACATAAAATGTAAAACAGTGTTCTAGATCTCAGATGAAGAATACGTACCAATTTATTATACAAATCATATCATATTTTATGAGTTTTAAACATTGTAATATCTTAATATCCACTTGACACGAGGTTAAAGTGTCATGTGATTTCGAACAAACACCGGGAAGCAAAGATCTATTTTGTACAGACTTGCTTCAAAGACGAGCACTATGGAAATCTGGGGAAAGTGCAGGATTTGTCTTTGATTTAAAGCATTTGGGTCATCAATATAACATTTAGGCTACTCTTTAGCAATCTGAAATTATAGTTACAGACCTGATCAACCACAGATTTCTCTTGTCACAGCTTCTCATCAAAAAGTCAAAAAACCTTAGGGAGTGACCTTAAAATAGGCTTTTAAACCATTTTTAAAAGTCACAGGGTAGGCTCTTTACCATGACTGACATTTCAGTGTTGGCCAACCTACGTAACGAAGCACAACAGTAGCACACATAATCCTGAAATGAATATGACAATCCACAGCTGTACTTTTAGTCGAACAGTATGCACTTGCAAAAAGTTACATCATTAGGTTTCATACAGATAAAAGGCCAATGTAAAAGTGACAAACAAACAATGGCATCACTCAGTTTCTTAAGATCTGAAACTGGATAATTGGAATTTCCTTCCCAATTTTAATGATCCCCAGAAGCAGAGAATCTGTTCTGTTCTGATTAAAAGCTTGTATACATGCAGTTAAATAACCTTCTTCCAGCCCTTCCCCCACTGAAAGGTTAGGCCAGTGGGGTTAGGAGGGTCCGATTCTGGGATTAAGTGACATGGACAGTCAAACCAGGCCTAAACTTCCCTCTATTCATAAATTGAACGACAGGAAGAAAAAAAAAAAAAAAAATTGTAATGCAATGGTGTTAGTTAGGGGTGTGCGATATGATGATTTTTGATCGTGGAGGATAAAAAAAATGTCTCGAAGATCTGCTTTTAAAGAAATATGGTAGTATGGTGCTACAGCGCACATTCTGTCAGCTGCAGTTCTGGCGCCTCCGTCATATACTGTACAACACCACACGCATTCACTGCAGTGTTAACTCAGTAGTAGAGTTACTCTCTCATTATTTGCATGTGCTTTTAAATGTTTCATTCGTGCGCTGGTCTGACCTGTGCTATTTCTGAGCGCCGCACCCAAAGCACGCGTGCTAAGCCCGTCAAATAGCGCATGAAGTTATCTTTTGCGCTAATATGGTCAAAACACACAAGGTTTACATGTAGAGTTGATTGGTTGTGTCTAAAATGAAAGAAAACAGTTGAGAGAAAAATATATGTGCCTGTATATTAGATGCGTGCAGGTCTTAAAGGGACAGTAGGCCTATTAAATATGCGATAAACGTGATAAAATCATGAATCCTGATATTAAAAAAATAAATAAAAAAAATCGTTATATGATTTTTTTTGCATATTGCCCACAATTACTGTTAGTAAAATACTGCTTAAATGCTTAATTTTTTTTTTTTTTTTTTTTTACACAAACTATGATTATTTATTTAATCCTTCAAAAATATATATATATATATATATATATTTATTAAATGCCAGAGCCAGGGCTGCACGATTACAACAAAATCATAATTATCGGTTATTCCCTTGAAATTGTAATAGCAATTATTTATTACGATTATCACAATTTACATTGAATGATGTTTACTATTGTTTGATGCAACTGCATGCCTAATTTTTATATGAAAATTAACAAGCTGAAAACACTAACTGAAAAACTTTTAGTGCTTTTCTATAATATGAAGCCTCAAATGTTGACCAAATGTTGATCAGATTGGTTTCTTCTTTAAAAAAAAAAAAAAAAAAAAAAAAATATTAATGGTATAATAGGGTTATACTAAAACTAATATTAAAATAATGGGAAAACCCCTTAAGATAACATGTAGAAAGAAAAAAGCATCTTAAGCACACACAATAACATAAGTGGACTTTGAACAATTAATTGCCGTTTTGAACGAATAATTGTGTAAATAACTGAGGCATCCATAATTATAACTGCGATTAGAAATTCGATTAATTGTGCAGCCCTAGCCAGAGCCACAACCTAGTGGTTAAATAACCATAATGCTTATTTGCATAATGCAATTTTGAATCTGGCTCACAACATTTACTCCGTTTGTTCACCACTCTTCTGCATATAATTTCCAATATCATCTTTACTATCTGATTCATAAAAGCAGCAAAATGTAAATAAGAAGGCACATGCAATGCAAAGAAACCCTGACTGCAGAGGAAATAGCTCACTTGCATTCAGGCGTTAGGTCATTAATATTGACTCCCATTATCAATACTTCAATAACACAATTTCCATTAGCTGCTAAACGGTTCAAATTCAGAAGCCTTAGGCGCTTACCTTTTCATTTTTCACCTTCTTCAAAGCTCTGCATTCCCCGTCAAGCTCCTCTGGCTCTAATTTAATAGCTAACGGAGAGACAATTCCAACAGTTTCCAGAGCGTTATTCCCAAGCTGCTCTGTCACAGCCATGTCTGCATTTTGTGTACTGTCAAAGGGCGTGCTGCGTGTGCTTCCAAACGCCTGAGCATTCGCTACTATCTCCTTCTCAATTGCCACGACAGCAACTGGTCCGCTTTCGCTTTTTTCTTTCTTGTTTTTCCCGCTCGATACGTCCTTCTCCTTTTTGCTGTTGGGCACACCACGTGAGGCCTTGGCGCCCTTCTCGACACTTTTGCCAGGAGCAGAGTTGCCACCTCCTGAACTACCTGTCGCACCTGTAACCTCCCCTTGGGTCCGTCCCTGATGGTCCTTTTTTGCTCCATCTGCAGCTGGAGACTTGCTGCTATTGTCTTTAGAATTTTTGTTGCGTTTTGATTTCGATTTGCCCTCTTTGCCCTGAGGGGCGCTCACTGGGCTCACAAACTTGATATTGTCTGGCAGAGCCGCTACTGCGCTAGGTGGAGCTGCCATTCCCCCTCCGTCCTTGGTGCCAGACATCTCGAGTTTGTCCTTCTCTAGGTCAGCGTCAAGGTCGATAATCAGATTTCCAACCCCGATATCCCACTCATCACCGCTGTCGTAAGTGTCCACCGCATTCGAGTCCACACCTTTCCCGCCTGCAGTGCCACCACTTAGGGACATTTTAGTGCCAGCGGCCCAGGTTTGTCACAGTAACGTCTGATTCCTCAGACTGCCAGGGTGTGGGGAGAAGGAGAACAGTAGCCTCAACGTATTGATGTCAACTTCCCAGTCACCCACATTTTGCCCTAGAGGAGAGACATAGAAAAGGGATTATCTGGCTTGAAATTGCAGTCTGAAAATGAAACGGGTAGCGATGAAAATGCAGCATGACACAAGGACTTGACTTACCACCCAAGAGCAAATATAAAATGCAATAACATTTTCCAATTTGTTAAATAGTATACATAACATTCTTTACATAGTACACAAGTTGAATAAAATAAAACCATGAGAGTTATAGTGTCTTAACCAGATGCAAATCAGTTTTTTCCTTGTTAATCTGAAAAACTCAACAGAAAGGCTTGTTTTCTTGCTAGGGCTGCACAATATACGTAATATCGCGTTCATTATTGAAGGCCATTCATCTCCGACTTTAAAAACGAGATATTGTGTAGCTTGTCAGTGATCTACAGCTCTGTGTATTGCACGTGATGGAGAGTTACTACTTAATTGCTTTACTGACGAGTAGCACATGTAAATGGCAATGCGATTTATCATGCAGCCCTATTTCTTGCCGTTATTTTAAGCTACACAGTACTTTCCAAATCAAATTTCAGAAACACTTTATTTTACAGTCCTGTTATGCATGCATATGCTATGTACATATTATAGCAATAACTGTGTGATAACTAGGTTCTAACCATAAACCTTAAATTAACCTATGTTAAGTGCATGTAGTTTTCTTACATTACTCAGTACTTTCTTGATTAACACTACATTGTTAATGCAAGTAAAGTAAAATAAATTGCACGCCACACTTCAACTTATGTAAATAATTTGTGTTGCTGTGGTATCTGGTGAAGAAACATTTGCAAAAGATTTTGTAACCAACACTTATGGTAGAAACAATACTCAAATATTTATGCTGTTTCATATGACTATTTATTCAGATACAAATATGCAGAGTCCTGTCAGTAAAAAGTACATCAAAATAGTACATAAAAATAATTTGGTGATTATGAAGATGTCGAATTTTGTACTCACACACACACACACACACACACACACACACACACACACAAATGTATGTTAAACTACAACATTTTTCATTTATTAGTACAGTGATAACCTATATTGGGACTGTCATATTGGCCTGAGGTGCATTTTCCAAATAGCATCGTTAGCTAACTATGGTTTTTAGTTACACTGATGATCTCTATTGGTAAAATTGGAACTTGCAAAAATAGTTGCATTTAGGAAACACACGCCAAGGGTAATTGTTCTTTACCTTGCCATTTTAAGATTTCCAATTGGAATTTTCATCTTTTGCCATTTCCAAAATTATGCCAGCAGATAATAAACATTGTTAAGGTTTTTCAGCCTATACAAAACCCTATTACCACTTGACCACTACTACAAACTTGCAAACAAAAGCTAGATGTTACACTCTAGCAAGCAGGGTTAGATAACATAAGATAAGCCATAGATAACCATTTCCTTCAAAATAGAACAAGGAAGTGTGAAATTATAAGCATTTTTACCTATATTTTGTGCCAAATTATTGGTTAAGAGCATGTGTCTGTTGACATTGGGCTTCATTCAAAGCCTGATGTCTGTAAACTAATTAAGGCAGCCATTCTTTTTCACAGGTCATCTCTGCTTAGCAAGGATACATCCAAATAAGCTCACACAAGTCAAAGGAGCACGCACTTTGACCTCTGACAGTGTAAATAATTAACACTCAAGTCTGCAGGGGCTAAGGGGCTCGGGGCTGCAAACAAGGGCTGGAAAGCAACGACCACAGTTTTCTAATAAAATGAAACCGCAGCCTTACACTAAATCTGTAAGAATCTGATTAACTCATAGTCTATCCATGTTTGAAATGCTTCACCAAGCTTAACAGCAGATCAGTTCAGCGAGGAGAGGGCTTTGTTCAATAAGCTGGAGCTTGTATCAGCCTTTCATTTAGGTTTTCGCCAGTCTGTGATCATCACAAAAGCCACAGTGTGGAATTGAATGCTACTAATATTGTTTCAGACACTGAAATTCCCCAATCAAGCATCTCACATGAATTGACTGTGCTTCTAGTTTGAATGCCTAGTGCGCATCTCAAAATAAATGCATACAGTAATGTTTCATCGATATTAAGAAAATCATAGCTTCCATATCACACAAAACTTTAAAATCCTCCTGAATTTAGTGAATCTAGATTGACAGTCCTGATGGACATGATTGTATTGCCATTTAAATAAGGATTTGGAGTCTACTGCAACAGCAACATGGGATTCTCTGTAACTATGCCTCGTAAATGACAATAGCCCACCAAGAACAAGAAACAAAACCTTCTATTGATTGTTGGCCCCTTCATTGATGAGCCATCATCTGATGACCATGCACGCTCTACATAACCCCCAGATGATCATTCTTTCACAGTGGGCAGATCTAAAGACTGCAGATGTTCTGCTAGAAAAAAAAAGTCAAAGGGGTCAAAGTCAGTTTGTAACATCTGTAGCTAACCTGTGCACCACGGGTTTCATGTGAAAAGCCTGTCTGATCCCTTTAAAAGTCCAGGAGATGTACAGCTTATTCAATACGCTTTTGTCATCACAGAATTAATGTTTTGTGATAACAATATGTAATAAGCATATTGATATTTGTTTTTTTTGTAAAATCATAAAATAGTGAATGGGAACTTATTTTGGAAAAAAAAAAGCCATTGTTGTCAAGTAAATTTGAGAGGTTAAATTCAAAAATTAAAATACAGTACAGATCTGTGTAAAGAGGCTTTCTTTCTTACTTCATTTATACAAGAAAGAATGAGATATAATTTATATTTGTGCACCAATTAGGGCTGCATGATAAATCGCATGTGATATTTAATACGTATCTTGTTCGTAAAGTCAGTTCTGTAATCAGCGGTAAATCTCCATCACATGCACGCTTTCACATGGAGCAGAATTTACTACACAGAGCCGTTGTTCACTGACAAGTTGCGCAAAAACACAATCATATTTCGTAAATGTTTTGCGCAGCTTGTCAGTGAACAACGGCTCTGTGTAGTAACTGTTGCGCCATGTGAAAGCGCGCATGTGATGGAGATTTACCGCTGATTACAGAACAAGTTACTGACTAGATGCGCATTAAATATGGCATGGGATTTATCGTGCAGCCCTAGCACTGACGCAACAATACAGCAATAGTAATAAATAGTTATATTTCACTAAAACATTTTAAAGCATTTTTAAGCCATACAGAGATTTTTTTTTTACATTTCTGAAAGATAACACTAATAAGATGTTAGAACAGATTTATTATAAAAGTTTATTGGAACTGAATTTAGAAAGAATCAAGTTCTACTAACATAAGATATTAAAACACAAACTCATATTAATGACAAGCTGTCTGTAGGAAACTTAATGGCGTCAC
This sequence comes from Carassius auratus, assembly GCF_003368295.1. Lineage (NCBI taxonomy): Eukaryota > Metazoa > Chordata > Actinopteri > Cypriniformes > Cyprinidae > Carassius > Carassius auratus. Next base: position 32,411,738 of record NC_039249.1, read on the forward strand.
ACTTCACAAAATATTCTTAGTATTATTAGGGGTGGGAGAAAAAAATTGATTATCTGATGCATCGCGATTCTCTCTTCAATGATTCTGAAATGTTCAGAATCGATTCTGAGCTTGTTTATTTTTCCCCCATATGGCACGTGTGTGCATTCAATGCACATAATTTGCGCTGTGAGACAAATGTGCACATATCTTGACAATCTGTGCTTCCACCCGCCGTGTTTTATTTTAGATAAGCTAATTTATGCCATTTGGAATGCAGTACTATTAGATGCACGAAGCTCGCACACTGACAGACGTTCACATGCACTTTTGTTTGTTGTCCTGAAGCTCAGTTTCTGTTGCGGTTAAATGCACTTTCATTTTCAAATACTTTTATACAAAATTGATGTACACACAGTCAGTTATGTTTTCAGAGCCTGACAAAACATCCGATAGATCTGTGCGTGAATGCAGCCTGTTAAAGCGGCCACTTTCTATGATCTAATCATTAATAATCAAACGGCAACAATGCTGAGGAAAAAAACTATTGTCTGTAAACTTTCGGACACTTAAAGAACACTTATTTTAAATAAGTAATTTTTTTTTTTTTTATGTAGATCAAGAATAATTTTGGATTTGGATCTTGATTCCCAGAATCGGAATTGGATCGGATCATGAAGTGCCTGAAGATTCCCACCCCTAATAGATGCACAGGTTGTATGACAACATTATGATGCATCGAATCGTGGGCCTCTGAATCGTAATCGAATCGAATTGCGAGATACCCATAGATTCCCACCCCTAAGTATTATCATCCGTATTGATGTTACACAAAAAAATCCTGACAGATTAACATTCATCTGCATTAAAAAAGTTAACTTAATGGCAGAATCTAACAAAAGTGCTTAACAGACCACTTGTAACGTCAATAAAGATTAAATGCTGAACTGAATGATGTGCATAGCTTGAGTGGTAACAACAGTAAATTCATAATAAGTGTAAAGATCTTTCTAAGCATTCACAAACATTACAGAGCTACAGCAATATCCCTCTCTTCCAGCTGTACGCTCCCATCTGCTCAGACCTATTGATTTCTCTGGACTATCCTAACACAGGATCAGAGAACTTTCAATATCAAAGCTTGTTTGTGGTAGGAGCACTACAATATATGAACAAAAAAAAAAAAAAACATAAAAAAAAAACATAGCTGTCTAGACCAAAGCTAAACCAAAAGCTTTTTTAAGTGTCAAGTATAGACAGTAAACATCTAGCTCTGGCCTGCAGACAAATCTCAAGACACTAAACAGCTAAAGAGAGCGAAAGTGAGGATAAAAAAACCCTGTCTGAGACACAGGTAATAGATTCGCCCTCCGGCTGACTGCCAACTCATCTCCACACAAGTACTCTACTCTACTGATAAAAGCAAATCATACTGAAAGTAGATGATATGGAAGTTCACATATTTGCCTGTGTTTGGTGTCAAGAAACCCTTAAAAAATATTGCAATGTTTTTTGGACATGGTTTCATGGAATGAAGTTCCATAGTATTACCATCTAATAATATCAGAGTACAGCAACGTAAAGGCAGATGATTTGTGGCCAATATAATCAACCTATATCAATGTGCGTGCTACACTGTATAAACAAAATCTGTCACTGAAGGAGGAAACTGTAAACAAAATTCTATATATGAAAGTCAAGTTCAGACTAATTAAATTATTTCTGAAACATCTTCAGCATATGTCAGCATCAACGCTTCATTTCATTTCATTTCACTTCTTTCTAAGATTAAATTAACTCTGGGCTCTCTTCTCAAAGCTGATTATTTTCCTTATGCTATATACGATGATTTTTCTGTTTTCCAAATGTTGTCTTCGCTTGATGCCATTTGATATCTGTGCTGATTCTTTAAATAGATACATTAGGGCAAATGCATTTCAGTTCCATTCTCATACACTTAGTAGTGCACAATAGTTCAACTAGGAACCATGGGACTGAATAAACCAAGATGTTATTAACATACCAATGTATTCACATGGCCAAGAATGTCAAGTATGTCAAAGAATATCATAGTAGTTATATCAGGGTTTATGTAGATTTTATGAAGAGAATAACAACTAAATCCCTTTTTAAGACCAATTAAAGAACATTTAAGGGGAAAAGAATTTATGAAAATTTGATTTTAAGTCAATATGATAATTAAATAAGTAAGCAAATTTCTTGTACTAGCAGTGCTTCGCGGTTTGAAAATACAACATCCAGCAGATCTCCATTATTTATTTTTAATCACAGTGGAAAATAGTAATGTTCTTCATCAGTATTTTTGTCTTGTTTTCAGTTGCAAATGTCTAAAGATTTCTAAATGGATACATTTACATGAAAAACAAAATAAGTCTTGTTTTTTGAGAATTTGTTCAAAATTAAGTTTTGATTATGATTAAAACATCAGCAAACATCTGCCAATGTCAGCTTAATTTACACTTAATCTTGTTCAGTTTCTCAGAAAAAGAGACCTTGCATGTTCAGTTTGCCTTTAAACTAAATGTATGTTGATTGCAGTGCATTTAACTTTTAAAGCCATTACTTTATGAAATTAAAAGGGAGGTCTAATGCGGATTCATGCATTCAGAGTTATTTGCACTATTAAAGAGCTGGATTCTCATGATAAACATGGCCAAAGTAAAAAAAATAATAATAATTTGAACATATAAGAGTAATTCTGTGCCAAATACACACTTCTGGATTTCTTGCAAGTTTCGGAATTTTTTTTTAGATCGTGGCTCGTTATGTAATGAAGGGTGGAACTCCTTATATGGGCATTTCTCCCGGAAGAGCGTGTTCATGCACACACATCATCCAGAACGAGAACAAGAGTGTGCCTATCTATGGATGCAAACTGCCGTAAAACTCCAACGAAGAAGAAGAGCGTGCCTATCAATGCAATTCATTTGGCAGCGCTGCACAGGACTCGCTCAGGTAGAATGTCTCCAAAGGGAAAGATCACCTTGTTCAACTTCCCGAAGAACCCAGCGTTACGTAAACAGTGGATTCAGACTGTTTTTTCGGGGTAGTGTTTTGCAAGTGTGTTTGTTGATGAACGTTTTATAAACAAGGCCCAGTTCGAGGCTGAATTTGCACATCATTTGATACTGAAAGATGAAGCGGTCCCTGCTATTAATGATCCTGATCATGATTCAGAACTGCTGAAAGTAAGTTAAACTGCATCAAATGTCTCTGTTTTGTTGCCAATTAACACTCAAGTGCTCGTCACTCTTTAGTTCCACCCATGGCCCCCCTCCAGGAGCTCAGATGTTTTCATAAAGAACCGTAAAGCTGGATCTTTCTTTCATAACTATGATAAAACTAAAGACTTTTTCGAGATATAAAGGATGCAATACTAGTTTATAGATACTCAAGATTAACATGAGATTGGGTGAAACTGTGAGTGTTAGGTCACCTTTAAGACCTTTTTATATCTTATTTTCTGTAAGGGCAAATTAAGACTTCTAATATCTGTTTAAGATCCGAAGAAACCCTGTAAAATGGTACACCTACAACAATCATGGTACTACAAATGTTTCAAAATGTCCCATTCCCATCTATATATGGTGACATTGAAATGTATTTCCCATTAGCCTGCAGCAACAAATCCTTTTTAATTTACCTTAAAGATAACTACTGTTTCTGACAAGGATGAGTGTAAAACAGTGAAGATTAGCCACAGAGTTTATAATCCCCATCATAAAGCGAACACATTTGGCCTCTACTCAATCAACACAGTGATAAAACAAGCAGAATTATGGCTTGATGCAATTATTCTGAACCAGTGGGAAAATCAAGCAAGCAGATAAGAGGAGTAATAAAGATGATATCAGATGTTAATACGACGGTACTTTGACATTCATTATTTACATTTCAAGTACTCCAAGTCACGTCAAATAATACTATAATACTTGTTCAAAATCATGGTATTCTCCACAAAAACCATGACATAACCATGGTACCTTGTCTAAAAAGCAATGTTAATACCTTTTGTTAGTGTATGGGGGCTGCTCTGAAGATGTGTGGCTGCTGAAGGTTGGGAGTTCTGTGTTTGAAACAGTGATTCACTATGAATCTGCTGATACTCACACATCCTTTGACATTCATAACAGACTCGTGCTCTTCCACAGAGAACTGCAACTCCAGCATAAACAACCCAGTGCACAGTCGGAGTGTTTATTGACTCAATAACCCGCGTATTTCCTTATTCGGCGCAGGGGAGAAATAATATTACTGGTGTAATCGAGTAAACTGGAACTCGTTGTTCGATTCGCCGCACCTAACGCGCGGTTCAAACGCACTGGTCCGCGTTGCTCTTGAGGAAATGACTTGCTAAGGTGGTCAAAGCATGTGTGAGCCATGACAACCAACCGAGCTAAGCTAAGCTAACGGGCTAAAGCACCTTCAGTCTCCATCTGCACCAATAAAACACCACCCCCTACCCACACACACACACACACACACACACACACACACAAAAGAAATGCATTAATCCCAGCGCCACTTACCCCACTCGCGAACCCCAATCCAGAGAACACTTATGTACATTCCATAGAGAAAGGTGGGAATGCCTCTGGATTTGTGTACGGAATTCCAAAAATGATCCCAAAGCAGTGCACTTCCAAACACATCCAGCAACTAGAGAAAGGAAAGGCCAGCAGCCATCACACTCCTAAAGATCCCTTTCAGAAATGGAAACACTGCCCTGAAACTGGCATCGCAGGATCTAAATCTCAAAACGTTCTTCAAATAGGTATTTCTTATACTCCAGGACGATATATCCAACATCTCGGCACGTCCATTTTCACGTATTCATTCATTTTTTCCTTGAGTTGAGTCCTAGAGCCCTCGCTCCTTTCAGTAAGGGAGATACAATGTAACTAAAGGGCAGGAGGAGGAGGAAGCGGCAGGAAATCCAGGAGAATGATCCGCATGGATTGAACCCTGCGCACGCGGTGCGTGTCAAGATGCGGAAGCTGGATCGACGTTCCATTCCAACGCTGCCAGACATTCTTTCTGAAGCTTCCCACGTGTTTGTGTGCGATGAGATTCCAAAGCGTTTGAATTGCATTCAGAAACTTGGTGTCTTTTCTGTCTCAACTTATTTACATCTAATCTCCATATCCTGTTTTTACATGGCAACCGTTTATATGTCTTTAATATGGAATGATAAACTGTTTGTACTATTTCAGACACATTTCAATTAGAAGTAAATGAATAAAACAGTGTGAAACATTCCCAAATAGTTTAATTTTGGTTTCATTTATGTTTTTTGCAGTTCATTAATAATTAATGACTCTGTTTGTGATTTAATTATCAGCAGTGCCTTAGTCACAATTGTGTATATAATCTTGGAATGAATGACATAAACATACTTCAGAGCTGTAATCATGTAACTCTTCATCATATTCCATAAATCAATTATGAACAGTCTAGGTCTGTTTATCTGAGTTGAAACAATCTAATGGATAAAAATAGATACTATTAACAGCTGTCATCACTTATTCTAAGATTACATTTTAATAACTGTAAAACAGAGTGTCTTTTTGAGTTACTTTAAGAGATTAATTAGTCTGCTTAATTATGGGTGATAAAAATAAATTTGATCAGGCAGTGCTTTTTACCATTATAATAAACGATCAAATCAGGTTATTTTAGTATTGAGATACTATTGCATATTTTAATTTTAATATAGTTGAGGATCATTTAAAAAAATAAGATTTTTTTCCTTAGCAACTTGATGAAAAAGTAAGTGCATTAAATGTTTTTATTTACTTATTTATATGGTTTCAGTTTTTGTTCACAATCTAGTTCTCCTGGCTGACTTTTGAACATAAAAACCTTAAAACATTTATGCAAACTCTATTGCTACATTGCTATCTCACAACTAGTTCATATGAGGTGGCTAACTCACATGAATTCATATGACCTCACTCGTTAAATTTTGTATGATTTCTATAGACCCCAGTGACGGGTAGGTTTAGGGGAGGGGTTAGGGTTAGGTTACTCGTAAAAGACATACGATTTAGCAAAAAACATACAAATTTGTATCAGTGAGGTCATACAAATACATACTAGTTATCCACTCTGTAAAATATGTATGAATTGCCGTAGGATGTTTCATAGGAAATGAACAGCATTATCATTTTGCTTACATATCCTTTTTCAGAAAGGGGGAAAAATTATACAAATTTGAACTGATATGAGGGTAGTCTCGCAAAGCCAGACCTTCAGACTCAAGGTCTGGAATTAATGGCAGCTTTCATTGACAAAAAAGGCCAGCCAATGATGCCATTTGACTGACATGTCAAGCAACCAATCACAGTTCCTTTAATTCAGCGTCATGTTTTGGGGCATGGAAATGTTGCCACAATTTCAGGCCGGTGTGTAAAACTCGCAGACATATTTTAAAGATTCTATGCCACGAACTTTAAATATTTGACATACTTTAGAAAATCCAGCGTTTAGTTGATCCTGATAAACTCTTGTCGTCACAGGTGTAAACACGGCAGATTTAGTGCTGCAATATCTTGTTTCCAGGAGGAATTTTAAAGAACACGACACACACGTCTCGTGGAAATCCTGTATAATTCAACCAATCCCAACACTCCTGAAGTCTTTCCACTTTTGTGTCCCATATGCAATAGACATTTAACCAATGGTCTGTGGGCGTGGCATCTGAGTCTGAGAATAATATGAGGGAGAAATAGTTATGTCCACATTTACATTTTGGATGTACAGTCAACAGAGTTAAATTATCAAATACATTTGGTAGTACAGTTACATTGCTGGTAAGTGATTTATCTGTAATTTTTTTTTGCTTTCAGTTGGAACATGATGACTGACAGCATTGCTTTTGACATTATTGAAAGGGGTTAATCATTTTTAAAGACACTAAGGGCATATACTGTACTTAGCACTTAATGACTTAATTTGCTACTGTGCAGTAGACTGACAAACCCATGCATATCAGTTTAAGTGTTAAATATAGCAAGTAAACATCTACATTCCATGCATCTTTAACACTTTCTTAATAATGTAAAAATGCTATTTGTTGATGTGCGGCTAGGCTATTACCCTTTTACTATTTCCACGGCTCAGTGAACACTGGAAAGCTCCTCTAAACAATGCTAGTTTCCAAATGGCTGATAACAGACAAGCAGCTCCAGGTTTCATCATAAACTCAGCCGTGGGGAGAGATTTTTCACTCTATTTCTGGGTGCCTGGGTGGCAGCGTCGTGTCTGTAGCTACAGGTATGCTCATTTGCACTTTCTTTTCTTCAGGGTTAACAGAGTGAGGCCTGTCAAATAGTGGGAAAAAAAGGAAATGCCTACAAGGAAAGTGCTGACTGAAAACAGGAAGACCAGCTGCTGACATTCCTACTGCAATCTAAGCCTCTTTTAAAATGCCCCCTAATTCAAATGCAAAAACATAAGCTTTTCATAAGATAATTAGCACCTTCACACTTGAATCATGCTTTTAATAGCTCATACTGTTTGTTTAAACAAATGCAGAAAATTTGTTTCAATACTTCATAATATTTTCATTTTATTGGTAATCCTTTTTCATTTATTAATCTCAAGCATCGGCCGTGCATCGAAGCCCACTGCTGACAATGGCTCTATGAAATTGAATTTTGGAAGCTCTTCAGCACTCCTCAGAAAATGTCTTTTGTACTTTGGCACAAAGGAGTGCCCAGTACCCCATAGGTGGTTGAGATGACCGAGTTTGATTAGCTGCTCTCTAGCTTTAGGCAAGGGAGGGTTTTTAAAAGGTTTAATATTAAACTCAAACAGTATTTGTATTTTGGACTATTAATTGCACATTACAATATGATTGAAAAATGACAGACATGCTGTAAAAGGGTGGCTCTTACCAAAATCTTAAAGTAAGGTAACATTTTGGTTTTAAATTATATACTGCATTAGTAAAAATTATTCCTATTTGTACGTTGTGACAGTATTTTCATGACAATTAAGTACATTCCCTCTCTCAGTCATTAGTAGACTACAGTGAAATATAAAATATAATAAATAAATCTGCATTTCAATCTTTCATAGTAATATAATTGTTTTTTGGTACCTTGGAGTACCATGAAAAACACCAGTATGTTTCTTAATATAATTTTAAAGGGGTGCATGTACAAGAACAACAACAAAGGGCCTAATACAGACCTTTTTGATGGATGGATGGATGGATAAGATTTTTCACCATTATATTAGATTAATGATAATGATAACTTTTTTCACATGGCAGGAATTGGTGGGAATATTTGTGAGATTTACCAAAAAAGATTCACGCAACATGAACCCAAATAAAAAAGGAATCCCAGAAAAGTCTATATATTCAACAGACTGCAGATGCTAGCTGATCATTTATCATGCTGATGTATTTACCCTTGTTGAAATGCGTAGAAGGACCCATGCCCCGTTTTGCAAAAGAAGAGGAAAATGCATGCTCAATACACGTCAGGCTACTTTAATGCCTTTCCCATCGTGCAATCTACCGTTAATGGAGCCAGTCATTTGCTCTTTCTGGTGCAGAGATGCTTGTGTCACAAAGAGGCCACTCAATCACTTTGAGAGCAGCAGGCCCAAAACCTGAGAGGCTCTGGCTTTGACAGCCATTGTGGCCCAAATAACAAGAACAGCTCCAATATGAGCTCTCCAGCACAATTGCCTCTTTAGTAAGCAGAAAATTCCATGCTCAGCCAACCGGTTTAGGTTCAGACCATCGACTTTATGGACTGGAAATCCAATTGAAATGAAAAGGAAGCTGTTTAATTATACAGCATTATTATACGCAAAATAACCCAAAAGACAATTATGACAAATAAATTATATTTTAAAATGCTTTCCAACTGAAATGTATTAAAGGACCATTACACAAGTAGTCTTTAGCCTTTTATTGCATAAAAAGCAATAACATTTAATCAGGGAATGATTGTGCATTTGCTGTGCTACTGATGTCACCATTAGTCCCATATGTGACATGGTGATTCCTGCTGCTGCATGACACAGGCAACATGAGGCTTCCAAAGCGACTCTTCGTTTTTCGTCTCTTGATCACCGTGGCTTTGTTTAGGTCACGCTGGCTGCATTAAACACTTCTTGGCACTTCGGTGGCTCTGGCTCTCCAGTTTCCCTGTGTGAGAGAATGGGGAGGGGTGAGGTTAATGATGATTCAAGTCCCAGTGACCTTTTCAAAGCTCCGTCAAACAACGAAAAGCTGCCCTGCTGAGGTGAGGGCTAGGATCAGGAAGAGAGAATTTATGAATCTGTTTACACACACATTCACACTTCCAACACCCTTTTCACACTTTCTCATCATACATAGAGGGATTGCAGTGCTGTAAATGTCACACTAACACATGATTACTCAGGGACAGGTTTAAATCTAGATGATGCGTTCACAGTATAGCCCATCTGTTGCATGAGAAGAGCAAGAAACTCTGGGAGTACGGATTCACAACCAACTAGCATTTAGAAAACAGCTCTGAGAGCTGTTTTCTCAACTGGTTTATTAAATCGAACTGTCCGAAAGAACACCGATGCAACTGGTTCTTCACTCGTGAACGAGTCAGTCTGTTGTTCGTTATCTGGCTCGGCTCGGTGTTCATCTTCACTGCAGTTCAATCAATGTACTGTTTGAGTGCATGCATTACTCCGGGATATTGGTTTGTTTGAACTCAGAGGGAGTGTCAGCCACATTAAAAAAAAAGTTAACATCTTAAGTCATTTGTGGATTAATGCGTATTAGAGATGCGAACCGTTTAAAACGATTCAGTTCGATTTGGTGAACTGAAAGATTAGTTTGCGAACCGGAAATCCAGACTGCTTTGATTTGAACTCTCTCTCACAACAGACACGGAAGAGAAGACAATGCTGAATAAAGTCGTCGTTTTTGCTATTTTTGGACCAAAATGTATTTTCGATGCTTCAAAAAATTCCAACGGACCCTCTGATGTCACATGGACTACTTTGATGATGTTTTTCTTACCTTTCTGGACATGGACAGTATATCGTACACACAGCTTCAATGGAGGGACTCAGAGCTCTCGGACTAAAACTAAAATATCTTAAACTGTGTTCGAGGATAAAAGGAGGTCTTACATGTTTGGAACTGCATAAGGGTGAGTTATTAAATGACATAATTTTCATTTTTGGGCGAACTAACCCTTTAATAAAAATACCCTACAAAAATCTGATCAACTAATTTTGTAATAAATGCACTTTAATTAAAAGATATAGTTAAGTCTGTGCTAAAGTGGAACTACCGAAAGTTTACTTTAGGTACACTTTAAATATTCTGCATTTAAAGACTGCTGTTATTCAAAGATCCAATTAAATTAAATTAATTAAAAAAAAATTAATTTATTCATTTAGCAGATGCTTTTATCCAAAGCGACTTACATTGCATTCAGGCTAACAATTTTCTCCTAACATGTGTTCCCTGGGATTCGAACCCCCCCAACCTTGCACTTGCTAACAATGCTCTACCACTTGACCTACAGGAACACATATTTAGTATGAAATAAATGGATGTTTAATTATTATTATTATTTTTTTTTACTGGGGCAAGAACTTAAAGGAACAAGAAATCTAAATTTCAAGCTAATATGACAAGCTAATATGATATGTGGGCTAGGGTCAGTTGTTCGGTCAGATTCTTCAGGGGTGATATTTTCTGAAGCCTCATGCTGTATTACCGTGGCTAAGAGCTGCCTGCACAAGACTCTGAGCAGTCTTCACTTCTGAAACTGGAGCCACTCAATCGATAGGAAAGGATTTGATGCTGATGTGGCTGGCATCAGCATCTCTATTCTGTGGGAAAGCAAAGACTTTCAATTTCACCCTTGATCTTAGCTGGCTGCTTTTTCAGATGATTTGGCAGCATTCAGCACAAGATGTACAGCGGTAGCATCTGTCAACCTCTTACTGCAAAATCTGTCTGACTTCAAATAGCTCATACTGATGAAAGCAGTTACCTGACCAATATTTGAGTCACGTAACATGGCATACACTACAGCCAGCTTATCAGTTGTTGTCTTTTTGTTTGACTCTAGGAAAGCAAAAACCTGTAAACAGTCTTTCAGAACATGTATCTGAATGCTATTTCAAAGCAAGCTTTCACAATGCACAGATCAGATCAACAACAAAGAGAAAGAGTTCTTTATATTTTATAACACGGTTTTTAAACATAAACTGATCAATAAAAGCATATTTAAAATCAGTCAAGGCTTTTCTAAGATAATTTTTATAAAAACTTTAAATGATATATATACATTATATACTCTATGTAATTACAGACATGTCACAGCACAAACGCATTTCAACAGTAGATGCACCTCTGGTTGGTTGCTTTGAGAGGCTGAGTCCCATTATTCTGCACTGGCTGGTGAGGCAACTTCTAAGAGACCAGACATCGATCTAGCAATATAATTTCCCATTGATTGCTCTGGTTGGGGGCTGCTTTGAAGCAGTTTATTACCCATACTGCAGCAAGGGAGCCAGCCCAATAATAGGTGTGGTGTGTGCGGAGCATTGCTGGAACTCCATCATCTAATACACCTGGTTTTTCTCCAGCTGCCTACACTCAGATCAAGGAATGAACTTATGCAATCTTCCCATCTTACATGACTATATATAGTCTAGGAAAAACACTGTCACATAGAACCCCACTGGTCTCATTAAAAGAATTTCCACTGTTTGTTGGAGATTTAAAAATGGAATAGATTTTTCTTTTTTTTTGCATGTAAATTGTAATGACTCCGCTGGAATGTAAAACAACAGATCTGAAAATTAAATTTCATCTTCTCATCTTCATGTTGCGCAAAAAAAGAAATTCAACAGTCACTAATAAAAGTTAAAAAGAAAAATTAATATAAAATACCATAAAAGTGGTCTTTACCTGTGCACTATTTCCTTAATTCTTATTTAAAATCATAGAATAGATTTGTGAGAGAAAAGACTGAAATTTAAATAGTTACACCCTAATAATCATGTAAGTTAAGTATAGAGTGCAACAAGGCTCTGTCTCTGGCCCTTTGTTGTTCCCAGATGTAATATTACAAGGAAACATGATTCTAGCTTTTACTGTTGATGAAACTCAGCTTTATAATTTCTCCAGACAACATGCAATATCAGTTAGCTGATTGTAATTAAAAGGTTGTAATTACTGGATGGCCCATAATTTTCTAGACAATGCAGAATTTTCATTTTATGGTAAACTGTCTTTTTAATCTCATTAAAGCATTGATTACATTTAATGGTGTTTCACTTAGGTTTCCACAGTAGACTGCAAGTGTCAGAAATCCAATGGTATTAAAAATGTTCAAGATGGATTTCATTGTTGGAGATCCCCAAAGGAACAGTGCAGGGGAAAACATTCTCTAGTTTTTGTTGTATTCAATCATATCTGTTCATGAAAAGGTTGTTTGTCTTGTAGCCATGGGCAGTGTTGGGTGGGTGGAGGGACATCAACACATGCACTCAGTAGGGGTAATAAACAGACAGCTGGAGTGCTGTGATCTAGCTCTAGAGGTTTCATCCATGTTATTGAGTTAAGTTGAGATTGAATAAATGACTAAAAGTAATAATGTAATAAAGATAGACAGGTTATATTTTGGTGTTCTACATGTGATACTGTGCCAAGTCAAAGTCTAAGAAAACAAATCACTATTCAATTCAGGATCTGTCAAACTCTAAAGGTCTCAATCATGGATAACGCAGAGCAGAGTCAAGGGAAAATCACATCACTGTCTGGGGAAATCCAGCTCATTTTTCCAATCTAACTCTAAGTACCTTAATGATTAGAGCATGTCATGACTGCTCACAGACACTTACAGCTCCCTCAGTGCAGTAAATTCAATGCACTCAAGGCTCCTGGAAAGAAAGAGAGACTCTCAGCTGGTTTACTTGTATATAATTTACTGAACTACTTCCCTTGCTGCAGCATTGGACAAAAAGAAGAAAAAAAAGAAAGAAAAGAAAACATTGTCCAAATTAGCAAACTAGCAAAATACAAAACGAACATGCAAGAGGCGAGCAATAAAAAGAATTTTATGAAGGCAGTCAGAATTGTGGACATTATGAACTTTCTGCTTAATGTACTAAAATACAGTAAAATTAGTTTGTCCATGATCAAAATATACAAAGATATCTACCATCCCCCCAAAAAAACAAATAAACAAACAAACATTCAAGAATCGGGAAACATGCCGTACATTGTGAAAGATGATAATTTTAACGTCTGCAAAGCTTTCTGTGGTGACAGATTCATTAAGCCCTGTGTGAGAGTGAAAGCAGAGAGAAGCACGTTCCATAAAATTCACTGCATTTTCTCCATTTTAGATGCAAACCCACACACAGAGACCAGGACAGGTAACCAGAAGAATCACAGTGCTTGGTCTGTTGAAACAGGGACACACTGTGTTTACAGCACTTTCCCTAATATGCTGTGACATTAATCAATTCCACCTGCCACACAGAGTTTGGAGTGTGCTGAAACAGCCAGCTGAGGATGGGAATTTTCCAGACACATGAAAAGAAAGACAAAGAAGACAACTGATGAAAAGAAAGACACATCTAAGTCCTATGAGCTGCCAGGAAGCGCCAGACCAAGAGAAAAATCTTCCAGCCACCAGGGTTGCCCATATTAATGGGCCAAACAGAGAAAACAGATGAATCCTGCAGTCATTAATAATTCCTGTAACTGTTCCCTCCGAGGCAATTAATCACCTCCCCTCTCTGTCAGCGCAAGAGCCTGGGGCTAAGCAAAGATTCAGGGCTACTGCTGGAGCCCTGACTAAACTCATTCTCAATCACAGCCATACTCACTCTTATCCCTAAAGCATTGTAGAGGTTATAAGCAGAATCTACCCAGATAATGTACGAAACATATCTATCGGTCTATCTATCTAAAAAAGACAAAAGAGACACGATCACATTCATTTCAATGGAAAGCTGGCGATTTCTGGCGACATTAGTGAGAGCGGGCGCTGGCGATGGATTGGTGTGTTCAGCGAAGCGACAAAGTTTAGAATCCTATAACTTAATGCAAATTGTTGGTATTACCAACAAAGACCAACAATGTTCAAAAACATGACAGTCCCACAGACTTTTTTTTTTTTTTTTAACAAGCTACAGATACAACTGTATATTTTATTAAAGCTGTCTCTATTTAGGATGATCCTGTAACACACCACGAGTCAAAACTTCATCCAGATGAGAAAATCTCACAACTATGCGTCAGTTTTCATTTATACTTGTGCGTCACAGTCCACGTTGACGTGCAGTACACATGCAATCCGCTAGTCTGCAATGTCCACGCGCATTTTGCTGATGTAACCTGCAGTACCACCACAAAAGCCGAAGAAAAAGCAGCACGTCAGCGAAACATTATAGCTGTGACGGCAGCAAATAAATATCAAATAATTAAATCATTATTTAAAACTATAAAAATGAGACAACAACAGAACAAGAGAAGATGGTATTCTTTCAATCTCCACAAGGACTCGTACCACGGCAGATCAACGTTGTTAGTCATGGACAACTAGTGATGTATAATGCTGTGTAGTATAATAAATGATAAGACACTCATTTTTTGCTTTGTTTTTTATTTTGCCATTAAAAAATATTAAAGTGCACATAAGCACTCACAAAACTCAAGTACATATGGAGGGAGTGCTTGCGGTCTGAATAGAATTTGACTCGTTGTTAGATTTTTGAAGAGGTGCACGTCAGGCTGCAGCATACTACAAATAGCCTACGGCGTAGGTTTGACGCAGAAGTATAAATTGGGCTTAACTCACTAAAGTCTACGGAAGAGAGATCAGGCAGATTCTCTGAGCAAACAGTGTAGCACAATTAGTCACAGAGCTCTTTACGTGAGATATGATGGCTCCATTATCATTCATTAATGAGAAACACTTGAGTACATGACTGCTCCCCCACACTCAAACACTGCTGAGCTCTCCGTTCCACTTCTCTCCTGCGAGGGGGAGGCAGGGCAAAATATTCTTCATTAGCAGAGCAGTGGCAAAAGAAAGCGGATGAGAGAAAGGAGGAGAGAGAAACAGAAGGGGGGAATAAATTGAGGCTGATCCGATGCTTTGTTTTTTTGAGGCACTGAGATTTGCATATATGTGCAGCAGTGCAGAGGGAGAAATGTGTCAGCACTGACAGCTTCCTGAGAATCTTTAAGCTCGAGGTGGGTGCCTCTCTTTCTCTCCCAGAGACTGCAGGAGCTCTGCTAATAGCCGCTTGGGGGTCAGGACCAGTGCCTTTGTGCTGAGCCCTCCTATGGCAACCCAGCAAAGCATTTTTAACGGTCAGCTCAAGTGCAAAGCTGCTCTCTGGGGGGAGGGAGAGTTGAACCTTCCCTGCTGCAAGGGCAAATGGAGATGTGTGTGTGTGTTGGGGGGCTAGTACAGAACTAGACTAAGAGAACAAATAAATATGGTAAAACATAGGCAAAAATCACACACTGGACATACCTTAACCGGCATAGATTAATATTTGATGTGAGGCTGTGAGGGATAGATATTAACAATAAGTTCTTCCACGCTTTCCTGAGATTTTTGTCCTCTGCAGTTTTTTTGGAAAGACACATTGGTCAAAATATGCTACAAATTTGGCATACACCCAGACAAAGGTAGACAGTGTTCTGTGCATCAACAGCAAATAAAGCAGCTGTTTGCCCAGATGAAAAGACCAGCTTAGGCATGGTTTATCCAGGTATGGTGGTTGTGGACCAACAGAATAATTTTCACCAGCAAACAGAGGCTGGTGACGTTGGTCAATCGGCATACACTCTTAAAAGTAAAGTTTCCAAAAAGGTTTCACAGTGACACCATAGAATAACCATTTTGTGCCACAAATGAACATTTCAATGAATTGTTCTTAAAATAATTTTTTTTGAGTGTGAAGAATATTATAATAATCTATAGAACCCTTTTCAACTATTAAGAACCTTTTGCACTTTTGAAAGGTGCCATGGATGTTCTCTGTGAAACCATTGAATCCAATTAAAAACTTAAATTATTAAGAGCATAAAAGTTGGTTAACAAAGGATATTTATGTAGTGAAGCTAGTTGAGAAGCTTGGTGAGGACAGTGATCATGTCAGGCTACATATAGCAAATAAGGACTCTCAAGATGGGTCATACAGTTGTGGGGGTTGAGGTGATCCTCAGGCATCTCTATGGAGCCTGACATAACATTAGCACAGCAGTATCGTGTGCTCGTGATTCAGTGATTCTACTGGTCTTTTCTGCAGGGAAGGGATCCAAACCTTTCCCCAAAATAATAGTTTGAATAGACAAGCTCAGTAGCCATCAGCAGACACACTCCTATACCAGTCTCATGAGATATAGCCAAGTGAACACATAGCCTCTTGCAAACACATGGATCTAAACCCATCATCATGTATGCAAAATCCATCATGGTTTGTGCTCTGTTACAGTTTGAGACGTCAGAGTGAATGGCTCTCTGTGAGAAATCATCCCCACTAACTACCAGGGGTCCTCTTCTTGTTGGCATGAGTGAGTCACAAATCAAAAACCAGCAGGAGAGGTTTTTCCGAACATTTGTCCAACTGTTCATCTTCCTGCAGTTATTTCTGGTGAGCATGAAAAACGACAGTAAAATAAACAGAACAACTGCACAGATTTTGCACTAGAAGTTAATAAACTAGATTTTTACAGTTACTTAAAGGGCAAGTTCACCCAAAAGTCTCAAGGCATTCTAGGTGTACATGACTTTCTTCTTTCAGACAAATCCAATCAGAGATATAATCATAATTGTGTTTGATTTTCCAAGCTGTTTAATTGCAGTCAGCAGGTGTTACAGTTCATCAGTCCAAAAGAAGTAAAATAAAGCGCATGCATCCATAATAAAAAGTGCCTCGCACGGCTCCAGGGGGGTAAACCAAGGCCTGTGGCGAATCAATGCATTTTTGTAAGAGAAATATCCATATTTAAAACATAATAATCAATTAAATCTAGCTTGTGCTTATTGTTGTACATTGAAGCAGTTCCGGGCGGATGATGTAGGATGGCTTGCTAAAGCAAGGAAACTTTGCTTCCTTCGATCCTGTAAACAAACGTTGGTTTTCACAAGACTCACCGGCACATGCTCAAAGCTGAACTCAAACGTCATCAGCACAGAACTGTTTCCGTGTACAACTGTTAACGCAAGCTAGAATAAAGTGATAGTTCACCCAAAATTGAAAATGTTATGTTTATCTGCTTATCCGCATAGCATCCAAGATGTAGATGAATTTGTTTCTTCAGTAGAATACAAACAGAGATTTTTAACACAAGCCATTGCAGTCTGTCACTCTTATAATTGATGTTACCTCTTTTTTGTTACCTCTGATTCACGCAATATGCAAACTGTTTGAACTCTCCTAAGCACGTCCTCTTGGGCGCGCTCTCAAGCAAGCACGTGAGGCGTCTTCTTCTTCTGGCTTTATGGCAGATCATAGATCCGCAGGATTTGTTGCACAGATTTTTGCTTTGTGTCTTTATACATCAATGTATTGTTACGAGGCGCAGGGTTTAATTTGGTTTTGTTTGTGTGTGTGTGTTTTTTTGTTTGTTTTATTGTATGTGTTAGCTGCGATTCCCTTTCACATCAATTATAAGACTGAGAGACTGCAACGGTTTGTGTTAAAAAATCTCAGTTTGTGTTCTACTAAAGAAACAAAGTCACCTACATCTTGGATGCCGAGGGGTTAAGCAGATAAACAACAAATTTTCATTTTTGGGTGAACTAATCTTTTAAAGTGATTATTACATTTGGAATATAGATATGTTTCTTACAAAAACACATAAATTCACTACAGGAGGCCTTTGTTCACCCCCCAGGAGCCGTGCAAGGCACTTTTTTATTATGGATGGATGCACTTTATTTAATTCCTTTTGGACTGATGAACTGTAACTTCCACTGACTGCAATTAAACAGCCTGGAAGATAAAAGTCATTTTTTTATATAGCTCAGATTGGATTCGTCTGAAAGAAGGAAGTCATATACACCTAGGATGGCTTGAGGGTGAGTAAATAATGGACTAATTTTCAATTTTGGGTGGACTATCCCTTTAAGTAGTAACAGACCATGAAATATATGATATTGTGGTGTTGTGGGTGGTTTTTAGCACATATTTATACAGTTGCTACAGTTTTCAGTAAATTGCTAGGGTGTTCTGCTTGATTATTAATGTGGAACAATGCTGCTGCTAGAGTGTTGGCTTGATGGAAAAACACTTGATAATCATGGGCCCTACTTCTATAAAAGGTATTGGGATCTTTACACCTGTTTGTTCATCCACAAGGTAAAAATTCTAAGCCAGACTGCTTACAAATGCAGGAGCACACCTCTTCTCAACAAGGTATGTGATTTAAGGCATAAATTAATGTCTGTAGCACAAACAGAATGAGTTATGAACCAAAGTTTAACACTTAGATTTAGGGATATGAACAAACCCCTAATCCCACATAAGAGCAATAGCAACAGTCCTGCTTGCCTTCGAAAACACCACTAATTAAGTTAACAGCGAGCACTTGAACAATCAATTACCCGCAGTGTAATGGCAAGAAATCGCATTATAGTGCCTGTTAAAGACTATAGCTCCTTTGATAAGACCTTGAGAAAGGTAACATAAGCAGAATTTATAGCCCCCTTCCTTGTGGGCTGAGCACAGAACAGGAGTAGGACAGGAAGCAGTTAATGGTCTGCTTGTGCTGGCTCTTTGGCATGCTGGAGAGAGAGTGACATTGATCCACCAGCTCCCGTCCATCCGTCTCCCTGACAGAGGTAACAGGATTGTTAATAAAAATGGAAATTGAGCTGCACTACCCCCTCACATACAGACACACACACTTTCTCTCTCTCTCTGACCATATCCAGGGCTTGCACTCAACTGGCTTGCTCTGCCTGACATCTCCCTGCAGAGACTAAGCACTGGTTGCATTCATTGCCATGGCTGAGACTCTATTTAAGTGCGAGCCAGAGACTGAACACACACATGCACACACACTCTGCTATATTACCTGGCAGTGGGGGAGGAACTGATAAACGGTTGGTTGTCACGACATGTATTAAAACATTTAAGGTTAACAATTCAATACAGCAGCAAAATGACACAACTCCATTATGCATGACTAACACTATATAGGGCTAAAATCAGCACAGATACGTTTTTTTTTTTTTTTAAATGGCTGATGCTGATATCCAGAAAGGATTAGTAAGATTAGAAAAGCTCCAGGTTCAAAATCTGAAAGCACTAGTGACACTGCTTCTATTTTTTATCTGTGTATGGTTTAGTGGAAAGTGGAAAGTAATAGGCTTAAAAGCTTCTCAAAAATCAGTTCTGCATTAGCTGTTTAGCAGCATTTTTGCAGCAAATTACCAAAGCGGATCCATGTCTTTCAAGAGTGTATTTGGCTACATTCACACTGTGAGCTCAATTCCGATTTTTTTCTCAGATCCGATTTTTTGTATAGCTGTTCACATTGTTGTTTTAAATGTGGCCAATATTAGATTTACAGTGTGAACAGAATCTGGATTCTGAACTACAACAAATTCTGCCCAATACTTTCTCAAAACTACTCCAAAACTAACCTAATCATGTTCAGGTTCACGTTAGTGGGGTCACATCAACCCACAAAGTTGAAAAACATCCCGCGACAACAGAGGAGAAAGTAGTGCAATTCCAATGGAGTTAATGTGGATTTGGCAACACTTGTGCAGCCTGTCATTCAGAAGTAAACACAGAGAATATAAAGTAAGCGGTTATGGGTTTATTTATAGTGTGATCTGCTACAGGCAATAAAAAAAATAAAGATAAGGATGTGACAAAAGAAAGCAGAGTTTTGAAACTTTTATGATACAAGCCCTCATGTTTTGTTTGTAGAGTTGATACTGTAATACACGAGTTCTGACACATCACACTTCCACTGATTACCTTTCGCTACTGTCTTGACAACTTTGGGTATATAAAATTTTTGAAGTGTCTCCTGTCAGCGCGGAATTATGACGAATGTCGATCTAGTGTGACATAAAAGCCGCATGAAATCCGACATGACCATTCACACTGACATGGCTCAGATTTAGTACCACATATGGAAGTTGCACAAATTAGAATGGAAAAGATCAGATTCCATGCAGTTTGTGCTGTTCACACTGTCATGACAAAAACAGTCAGATTTGAGCAAAAAAAAAATCTGATTTGCCTGCAGTGTGAACATAGCCTTTCATTTGGCACTTTCAGGTGGAAAGACACATCACAGCACTCAAAATGCAAAACTTAGTAATGCCTGTATTTATATATAGGTACAGAGGAAGGGATTTTTGTCGTAATTGGGAATTTTTGCAAAAATAAGACAATGATTATGAAAGCACAGTATATTTGTGACATCATTGCGTTCATGGCGTGAGATGCTGAAAAACATTCAAATCTCCTAAAGATGTCTATCTGCATGTGTACAAATACGACATTTTCAAATATACCATTAGAGCCACTTCACTGATATCTAATCAATGTTTTATTTATTCACCACGTTAATGTTTTTGTATAATAATATCTTTGAAATATCTTCATTTGGTGCCTTTTCTAAGCATAAATAATCAATCATTCTGCTTCACTGATTGGAATATAACGTAATTAATTCAACTGCAATGTAAACTTTGATAGACAGACCTAGTAACTAATATTTTTTACCAACCTTGCAGAGTTTTGTTCATGATTTTCAAGGATTAGATGATGTCAAATGGTTTATGTTTGGACTGGGCTAACTGGAGTAGCTTTGCCTTTGACATCAACAACAAACGATACCGGAAGCTCTCTTAAGTTTCCTTTTCAAAGAAACATTATTACACAATTAATTGCATTTTATTGTTTAATTGTTTTGCCCTGCAGTGTGCAGCACTAAAGAACAGACCTGCTATCAACTGTAGGGTCATGATCCACCAGATGAGAAGTCGTTCTCATTTTGTGGATCAAGACCCTACAGTTGATTGTAATTGAATTTCTTATCTTGCTGGCGAATGGCTTTTTGCCATTTAAGCATAAATCTAACAATTTTGTGAGGTTAAACAAAGAAAAATGGTTTCCTATACCCACTGGCTTAATGGATTGTAGCCTTCTTGAGCATCAGTAAATGTTTTTCACCCTTGTGAAGTCGTTCTCATTTGGTGGATCAAAACCCTACAGTTGGTTGTAGGTTAGTATACCCCATAACTCTGAGATAACTTCAAGATTATAAATCAGCTACCAGTATAGGACGCATACACAAAAAAAACCAACAACAACAGTTATGTTTGTGGTTTAAAATCCCTACTAATTCAAGGCACAGGAAAGCAGCAATGGATGATATATATATTGGTTGTTTGTTTATGAGGGTAAGATCAAGGATAGATGATTTTAGCCCACGGAGCCAGTCTAAATGTGGACTTGCACAGAAACTGGGTCAGTTTGGCTCCCCGAAGGCTGTGCGCACAGACAGTGGAATTAAACGCTCTTGGTAATCATCAAAATGGTTTCTCGGGTTGGAAGGTTATATGTTGGGTGTTAAGGAATTGACTGGTATGGTAACTCTGGACACAGTACAGAGATAGAAGCTGATGGAGTATATTCCAGAAGCTCAGCTGGTTTGCCGGAGTGCAGGGAAGAATAAACAGAGAGACGCAAGGCAGAAAGAGCTCAGCAGACTGAGTGCTGCCTCACTGAGCAGCTCTGGAAACCTGCCAGTCTAACGCCACAAAGCATTAATACATGCAGAGTCGGAGGAGTATATCACACACCTCTACACAGCCACTGCTGTTCAAGTTAACGTGTCAGCAGCAATTATGAGTGCACTCTGTGATGTACGGTTTCTATTTAGACACACAGAGCAATGGAAGCACAAAAGAAAAGAAAAAAAAAATCTAAATGATTAAAATATCTAAATCATCCTTGAATTCTTATCTTGCTGGCGAATGGCTTTTTGCCATCTAAGCATAAATCTAACAATTTTGTGAGGTTAAACAAAGAAAAACGGTTTCCTATACCCACTTCTTGAGCATCAGTAAATGTTTTCCACCCTTGTAATAGCAGTGTAGGAGTCCCTGAATTGTCCTCAGTGGGAAAACATGGATTTCAAAATCATTTAGTTACTTCTGGAAAATGTTCAAATAGGCAGAAAATGCTGGAAAACCAAAGAATGCGCTGGACTACTGAAGAATAGTGAATTACAGTAGTGAAGAATAGTGAATAGTGAATTAAGAATTATCCCTGAAGAATAGTGGAGCAGTTCAACTGTTTAGAACAAATTATACCTAAGCATACATATAATACATTTGTATCTCCGGTGCCACCACAGTGAACCAGAAAAGAATGAAGACTTTTCCAAGCAGTTTTATCCTCCTCTCCTTCCACCACTTGCTTGCAATTCACACCATTTAACAAAGAAATATTAGGGACATTAGGGAAATAAAATGGAAAATGGTGAAATAAAATGGCAAGTGAATGTCAATTCACATTCATAAGGGTGAAATGGGCTTATAAATGAAACATTACCACATGTTTTTTTTTTTTTTCTGAGACATTATGGGAAGCAGAACAATGGCAACAACAACATCAGACATGTCAGAAATCCTCACTGGTGCTTCCTCAGACTCTTTAAAAAAAATGCAAAATTCCAGGATTGCTGTTCTCAAAATGTGAATCTTATAGCCGGCGAACACAAAGCCTGTGGGGACTCAGTATAAACATGAGCACTCAGGGCCTCTTCAGCTCACAGAGAACTAGTCCATACATGGGGAGACAGGAGCGAGAGCCCCTCCCCCACTCGCTATACGCCACAAAGACGACTACAGAGCTGGCTGGCTGCTATGTTGGGGGTGAGCAGATCAGACTGTAGATTATCCTGCTGAGAGAGGTCTGGGCTCAGCCGAGGTGGCTACAGACAGCTCTCCGAGTGCAAATTCACTTCTTTCAAAAGCACAACAATAAGCTCAACAAGAGCTATGGAGATTAAAACAAGCTCAACACAAAGCCGGGGCTAGCTGTGGGAAGCACTGAGATGTAAAACAAAGAGGCATTCTAAGCACTGTGTGATTTCGCCATGGTTTTTATCAGCACACTTTCAAGGGCACTGGCATAAATATTGTAGATAAGATAAAGATCTGATAATTACCATGAGGAAGTGTGTGTTTGTGTGTAACCTTAGTCATCAAGACAGCCTCGTCCCTGTAGAGCACACTGGGAAACGTCAATAGGAGATGACTAATTATCAAATGATCTTTATTTTATAGTGGAATGGTTGTGATGCAGTTAGTAAATTGTAAATTACTAATTGTGGGCTGCAAGTACACATTTTAACTGCAATTATGACCTTTGTTAAAACAAAAAAAAATGGCTTATAAACAAATCGAAATGTTGCCTTGTCTTTTAAATGATAAAGTTTGAGTTCTCTTTTAGAACTACAGTTCTAGCAGAATTAACTTCTAGTAATCGTTGATCAGGTTTAACTGCATAGAGAATGTTTGCATTTAATTCTAAAACTTGCATACTAAGATGAGAATGACATTAAAGTCTGTAAAATATAATTTTGAAACTGAATATTTACATTTGTTTCATGTCTCATAGACTTCCACTGTAAGCGCACAAAACATTTTTTGTTTCTTTTTATGCAGAGAGTTATCAAAATGTGGAATCCAATTGAAACAGTACTTTTCTATTATATTTTTCATGCCAGCTGTGACATTTCAGCCACAATTTCTTGTAGGTTTTTTTTTTTTTTACAATTTGGACCATGTTTCCAGAACAGCACACATGCAAGCTGTTAATACCAGAGAGCAACTTAAAGGTCATAGTGGAAACAAACAATTGAAGCACTATAATAACGTGTTTAAGGCCAGGAAAAAATTGTGTCCCTGTCTGAATGGCTAAATAGTTTAGGGCCAACATTCGTAAGATGATTTTTCAGCAGTGATCCATTTTCTTTTGTTGTTTTGCTCTGATGCTATAGACCTTAATGTGTTTAAAACAGGAAATCCAGCTTGATGGTGAACAGCTGATGCACTGCAGTAGAGAAGCAGCAGCGTTTTCCTCCAGAGACAAGCATGAGTGCGTTTCCAAATATAACCAAAAAGCTCTCTAATTACTGCAGTCACGATCTGGGGCTGGATCTTCAGTTCAAAACACTGTTTGATTGCTTAACAAGGACATCTTTTCAGTCTCTTCTGCCACGCTTCAATTATGAGTCTGATTCAAATGGAAAAGCACGTCCAGTTGCTTTCAAGTACTGGAGAAATTCTACCAGACAGTTTGAAAAAGAATTTCTCTTTGATTGTGAAAGCCCAATTAGAGAAAGGGAATGCCTGCCATGCCGGTCTTGTTTGCAGCAGCCTTTTGGGGAAATTCCAGCCATATCGCGAGTCTCTCAAAGCAACACATTCCTCTTTCAGCTCAGGCAGTGGCTGCTGTCCAGGTAAAAGAGAGGTAGTAAACATTAAAGATGACTAACACCAGTGCGGACTCTTTTTAAAGCTCCCCAAGTGATGCCAGATTCACAGTGACAACCGGGAGATTCAGTGACTTTTCAGCAAGAGTTAATAATCAGCTATGGTCCCAAAAAAGCTATCAAGAATATTATATATTCTAATCAGGCAGGACTTGACAGTTTTCAGTGAAAAACACATTTTTCCATCTACACTCAAAGAGGAATACAGCATTGCTGTGGTTGGTTAGAACTAAAACTCATTTTAACATGAAAGATTTAGTCACTTCCAATCTAGTCATAATTCATACAAGATGGGAAAATTGTATGAAAACAAAAATATAAGCTCCAAACCTGATCCTAACCATTACAATAAAAAAAGTCAGATTTTTCTCTATCTTGTACAAATTTCATTGTTACACTAAAACAGAAATTTTAAATGTATTTACTGTACATTTGCACCATTTATGTGTGGAAGATACCAAAATGTAAGTAGTTGTTCACTAATAATCAATAGAATAATGTCAATATTATCATGCATTTATTTTTGCTATTTTTCAGCACTACCTACAAAATTAAACCCCATTATGAAGTAGTTTGTGCAGATGCATAATAAGGTTAGTCCAACAGACGATGCCATCATCCATCGCCGTTGGCTGATAAACATCACGATGTTGCGCCGGACGCAAAAGTTGTTGTGTGACGCTGTGCCGCCTCAGCTAAAGACTAGACACTGGACATAACAAAGGGACCATTGAAAATCATTTGGAATTTGTGTCAGCATGTCTTAAATAGAATGCAGCAGCAGTTGACTGTCATGGATTTGTGGTGCCATGCCGCGCCGCATCCAGTGTAGACAGCATCAGTGATTATAATGAGTTCTATTGACTGATCAATAGAATACATAATGAATCTCTATTATACATCACTGGTCCTATAGTATTTTGTCGCACTGCGCTGCTCACATCCGGTGTAGACATGGTGTTAGGAATCGTTAGTTGCGTTCTCTTATAAGTATTCATGCTTCGGGCACACCTCCCCAAATACACCTCCCACCCTACCCACTGTATTTCACCACTCGCCCCCACCGATGTCATCGTCCATCGCGATGTTTGACTGTAGATAACGTCTGATGCCAAATTTGAAGACATCGCCCAACAATAATGCATAAAATGTTAAGTTAATGTTGACACAATGTACACAATGTAGTGAAATCCACAACACTCACACTGTAACCAACCCTGCCTGCTAAAGGGGCACCTCAGTCACGTCCCTGGAGTCAAAGCCCCGGCTAGACTCGATTTGAGAGTAATGAGCACATAAGCCACGAAAATCGATCCAAGCATGCTAACATCATTGAGATAATCAATCAGGCCAATGGAACTGTTGGAATATCAACGTTAAGGAAAGGGCATTCAGAAAAGGTATGAGGATCGCTTACTAGGATACATGGCACAAAAATGTCAAATTTAACTATTCTTATTCAAAAGGAAGCAGAGAGGCATTTTTATTTATATCAAGTTTCAGTGTTTAACTGTACGGTGGGTGGCAGTCAGAACACCCAAACATGAATCTACATATTCTACTAATTTCCATGTTGGAGCTTGTCAACAAAACTAGAAGCATGTTTGCTGTGCATGATACATGAGTTGCTGCTGTTGGCAAGTCAGGGCAAGGGAGTGACTCTCACTGCATGCTGAGTGCACTTGCAGCAGTAGCCAGGGCACCTAGCCTACATGTGGTCGGGAATGTGAGAGAAGAGCACAACAGAGCATTGAGGCCTCTCTGAAATCCCTTTCACACTCAACAGAACAGAAATGTAGCATGAAGGAAAGCCACGTGTGATGCACCAATGCTCTGGCCTTTTATATGAACTCCAGCAAGCTTTATTACAGCTGTGATCTCTGACAGCTAAGCAAATGTGTAACTATTTGTCACTGAATTTCTTGGACAGATTCTTGGTATAAAGATACTGAATTTAACTGAGAGCTACTGCTATACCAGCAGTAAGCATACGTCTACACATAACATTAAATATTCAAAGCAATTCTGTGTTTTACACAAATCTGCTTAGACAAGTCAAATGTTTTTTCCAACAATCTACAACCGTGTACATCAAGTTGTGTTGACCTATAGTAGTATTGTACTTCTACAGTTAGACTTGCACAATGAGAAAATGGTCAAGGGATAACCCTGCCTTTGTTTTTAAGCCACTTAAGGAGTAATGCAGCATGAACAGGGAAACACCCACTGATTTGAAGTGGTTACAACAAAGCTTTCTTTTAAGGTGTTGTGCTTGGCAACCTAGTGTGTAAGGCATGTTGTGATAGGGCTGTGGAGAGCATGGAACAACAATGAAAAACAGTTAGACAGTGTCTGGGTATATTGCACAATTCACATTCAATATATTTTGTATATATAAAATATATTCAGTCATACTCTATAGCACTTTTGAGCCAATTCATCTGTCATTTGGTAGAAGTTGCTTGAATTAGAAAAATGCCAGAAAGGACAAATTGCACAACATGGCCTCAACCTTAAAAACCATTAAGAAAATGGCTTCATTTAAAAGGGAAACAACCCAAACTAAATGCAACAAAAATCGAATTTAAGCCTACCATAAGGCATTGATTTGGAACTAAAGAAACACTTAGAAACCAAAATGGTCAATTTTCCTATTAAACCTCTGCAGTTATTCGTTGTATTAATACAATGTTTTTAAAACAGTAATTCTTTAAGAACAAACGTTGTAGACCACAGTTTGAATAGACATCCAATATTCCAATTAGTCCAAGTCAACAACCATCAAGGCAACTGAAGGAAAAACTAGGCAAGAATATTTAGGAATCAAAGAAAAAAAATAAAAAGGTTATTATGGAAGGTTAAATTTAGCACTAGTATAATTGTAAGATATAAAATAGCATTTATGAGATGGAAGCCCTACTACAAGACACAGTCACACAAACAGATGTAAAATATAATTTGTGTTGTTTTTTTTTAAGAGAAAAGCTTCTGTCAAACAAAGGTGCTCATGCAACACTTAAAGATGGAAGGTGCAAATGAGCAACAACAGTAACCAGAGACCAGCAACTCGACTTTCATCTATGCACAAAGTCTTTCCATTTACTCCCACCATCTTCCTCTCTCTCACTCATGCATTAATTTTTTAAGAGCTTAAATGGCCATCTTGGCAGAGGCTGAGAGCACAGAGTCAAGGATTCCTACTTCCAGTAAGAAAAGTAGTAGATGTGTTTGTCGACAGAAGAGCCTGTAAAAACACGCTTGACAACACCAAACTGAGACCTTGTAATCTTTGTCATCATATGGTGTGGGACTCCAGTACTCCCACTATGTTGCCAGTGCTCTATTGATGTTGGATGTTGTGTAAATTAGGATTAAATTAAGATAAAGAAGAGGGCTCTTTGCCTCATATCATTATTCATACGTGCTGTAGTGAGAACATTTAACCTCAGACAGCACGAGAAACATGGGAGCAGCAGGCAGCCCGCACATTGACAAGATCTCCATCGCTCTTCTCTGAGGACTTGGGCTCTCTAAGCAGAGCGGTCATTACTGGTAAGAAATGGAAAGCAACATCATGCCAGATTACTACAGATCTGCCTCTCAGGACTACTGGCATTCTGTCAGTGGAGATATTAAGGGTGCACTGTCATTTTTTTCAGTGCTGAAATACTTTTCCAGTGTAATGAGTGGAGACAGCTAAAAGCAAGCCATTTGTAGACTCTTGTGCTTTCCTGCTGTGAGCCTGGATGGTTTCGAGGGATCCAACATGTCAAGGCATGAGTTTAAGCCAGGATAAACAGTATCTCTGAAAAACTAAAGATGAGGAAGAGACTGGAAGGACTAATGGACTTAAGAATTTGTGCAATACCACTTTGCTCCACTACGTTTAGTTTAATGTTTATTTGCGATTTGCCGATTGCCGATACTGGGCATTAGATGGGACTAAGCCAAATCTGAGATGGACAATAAAGTAAGAAAAATACTGTAAAGCACTTAAGACACAGCGTGTAATATACTATTTAAAGGTTTAGTTCACCCAAAAATGAAAATCAGGCCATAAATTACTCCTCACCTAAAGTCATCCTAGGTGTAGGTGCATCTCAAAAAATGTGAATATCATGGAAAAGGCATTTATTTTTTGCAATTTGTAACATGATCAGTAAAAATTGATAGCCTGAATGCACTGTAAGTTGCTTTGGATAAAAGCGTCTGATAAATGCATAAAATGTAATTTATTTAATTTAATTTTAAAAAGCAAACTGTCTTATCTTCTAGATTCATTGCACACAAACTGAAATATTTCAAGAGTTGTTTTGT
Source organism: Carassius auratus (assembly GCF_003368295.1). NCBI lineage: Eukaryota > Metazoa > Chordata > Actinopteri > Cypriniformes > Cyprinidae > Carassius > Carassius auratus. Next base: position 32,440,581 of record NC_039249.1, read on the forward strand.
TTTAATTCTGATGGTTATGACTTGAAGCTTAGGACAATTAAAAATTCAGTATCTCAAACATTTTTAATATTCCATTTTGAGCTTAATTGGTTTGATTAATTTTGAGTATAAATACTGGGTACCTCTTGGGCTAGTTTAGAGCATGCAACCACAATTATGGGAAAGACTACTGACTTGACAGTTTTCCAGAAGACAATCATCAACACCTTCCACAAGGAGGGTAAGCCAGAGAAGGTCATTGCTGAAAGGGCTGGCTGTTCACAGAGTGCTGTATCAAAATATATTCATAGAAAGTTGACTGGAAGGAAAACGTGTGGTAGGAAAAGGTGCACAAGCAACAGGGATGACCACAGTCTTGGGAAGATTGTCAGGAAATGCCGATTCAAGAAGTTGGGAGACCTTCATAAGGAGCTGACTGAAGCCGGAGTCAGCGCATCAGGAGTCACCACACACAGACGTCTTCAGGAAAAGTGCTACAGCTGTCACATTCCTAGAACCAAGCCACTGCTGAACCAGAAAAAAAATCTGAAGCATTCCACCTGTTGCTCAGTGGTCCAAAGTTCTCTTTTCAGTTGAAAGTAAATTTAGCATTTCAGTGATGATTTGGGGTGCTGTGACATCTGCTGGTGTTGGTCCATTGTGTTTTAACAAGTCCAAAGTCAATGCAGCCATCTACCAGGAGATTTTGGAGCACTTTATGCTTTCAAGCTTTATGGAGATGCTGATTTAGCACCTGCCCACAGTGCCAAAACCACTTACAAGTGATTTGATGACCATGATATTACTGTGCTTGACTGGCCAGCCAACTCACCTGACCTGAACCTCACAGAAAGTCTATGGGGTATTGTGAAGGGGAAGATAAGTAACATCTGACGAACAATACAGTGGAGCTGAAGGCTGCTTTCAAAGCAAACTGGGCTTCAATAACACCACAGCAGTGCTACAGACTGATCGTCCCCATGCCACACAGCACTGAAGCAGTAATTTGTGCAAAAAGAGTATTGAAAGCATAATTAAACCTACTTTGGAGATCTTGAAAATTTCTGTTTTATAAATCTTTTTTTGATTGATCATGGAAAAAATATTCTAATTTTTTGAGATGCACCTGTATATGACTTTCTTCTTTCTGACTAATCCACTAAGAGTGGTCTTTGATCTTTTAAGCTGTTTGATGCCACTCAGCGGTTTATGCACTGCATCAGTCAAAGAGAAGCTTAATAAAAACATCCATTAAAAAAAAATAAAACGTGTCTCACATGGCACATGGGGTGAACAAGGGCCTTCTGTAGCGAATCGATGTGTTTTTGTAAGAAAAATATTCATTTTCAAAACGTAATAATCATTTTATGGTAGCTTGCACTGACAGTTGTTCACAGAAGCAGTTCTGGGGCGGATGACGTTATGTGGTCGGCACTGTGCATGCGCTGGTCAGTCTTGTGAAAACCAATGTTTGCTAACAGGAGCAAAGTAAGCAAAGTTTCCTCTTGGCTTATTTCAAAAGCCTCAGACATTCTTCTTTACAAATCCTAATTTATTACTCAATTAGTGACTGTGGTTTTGTTTTGATCTGTCCCCTGCGTTTCTGCATGTGTCACTTCGGAGCAGGGTATGTGGAAAACTGACCTCATACGTCATCTGCAGATGCAATGCAACACCCGCTGAGTGGCATCAAACAGTTTGAAAGATCAAAGACCATTTTTTTTTTTATAACTCAGACTGGATTCTTCTGAAAGAAGAAAGTCATATACTACACCTAGGATGACTTCAGGACAAGTAATTTATGGCCTAATTTTCATTTTTGGGTAAACTAACCCTTTAATATAGCTTTATTTGAGAAACAGACAGTATATTAGATTGTTAAATTGAAATTCACAGAAATGTTTCCTCCATTGCAGCAGTCAAGTCATTCTCCATTCAACATTTAAACAGCATGTTGCATTCAGTTATGACAGTCAACACAGTAAAGCTCTTTTCAAGATGTTCCAGTGTTTGCATTATATGCATTATCTTAACATAAAGGACTTCTTTAAAAAAGATCCTAAATGGTGTGTATTTTTTAAACAAAGAATTTACCGGATGTAGCAGAAAGTGGTCTATACTAACTCTCTTAATTTTTATTTTATTACAATTTAATTTATTTTGCATGTGCCTGGAATGGACTGCATTAACTGGTGGGTCTACTAGGTGGAAACCCCCAGATCTGTGCCACTGCTTTTTAAAACTAGTCGAAGATGTTGAAAACAGCATAAAACAAACAAGCAAACTATGTTTAAATAACAGAATCTGCATCGCGCTGCATCATTTATTTCATGCTAGGCTGAACTATGTTTGAAATGAGAGATACATCTTTTTCAATTCGTAGCCAAATACCAACCGCATTCTTGGATCCCCGCTTGAGTGCACAGAACCTTCAAAGGCTTACTTGCTGTTTTTTTCTGGCACTGTCAAACAGTCTCCACCATTCCCTTTTCACATCCACATATTTTTTATGTGTTTTTGTAGTACTCTTTTTAAAAGCTAGCAAGCCTTCTTAGCACTGAAGGATTGTGACACAGAGACAGATATACAAGCATATTAAACCACTTGTTGATATTTTGATCACACAGCATGATACAAGTGAACAACACTGTGTGGGAGCCTGGAAAAGTAGTCAGCAATTAAACTCTTAAACTCTATTCCACATGGCCTCGAGGACACCTCTAAAAACAGACTACATTTGTTTTCAGTTACTAAGAAACATTAACAGATCTTATTCAGTGTAAATGCCACGTTTAATGTGACATGAATGAAAACAAGGCTGTGAGGAACAGAAGTAGGAGTCCATTTAGTGGGTTATGTGGTCTTAAAGGGGTCATCGGATGCCCATTTTCCACAAAATTATATGATTCTTTAGGGTCTTAATGAAAAGTCTAAAACATACTTTGGTTAACATTTCTCAATGGCAGTGTAAAACATCACCCTTTTTACCCTGTTAAGGTGAGTTTACACCAAAGATGCATGAGCCGAAGCTTGCAAAAGAACATGACCTGCCACATCCTAACGCCGTCTCTACACTGGATGCATCAAATTGCACTTTCTATATCAATTTGTTAACTTGTTAGTAGTGCAGGTGCGTGGAATGCATCAGAAATAAAAAGCAGTGTTTATCTGTTTACTGTAGCGTTTGGACTCAGTTACTGAACAACTGATTATAATGGGATCTTTGTAACTCAACATGTTGCGCCGTTCGCAGCATGTTCCTGTTAGCTGCTAGTTTACACCAATACTCCCGCTTCTAGATTAGACGATGTATCATTTCCTTAGCAACAACTTTTTAGTTCAGGGTTCGCTTGACTTTCTGTAGCGCAGCTGCTGAACTTCCTGTTAAAACAATAGCAAGCATTTGGAAAAAATATAGCATGAGAAGCTTTTTCTTGTTTAGAAAAATGATCATGATAGCTTCTTGTTTTCTGATTGGCTGCGGTTGAGTTTATTCGAAGCTCACAAATATAGCCTAATTTATATCCACATGGCTTTTTTTGGGGAAACTAATGATAATGATATTTCAAGTCCAGTCAAATCAAATATGTGATGACTGTCATGTGGCATGCAATGACATAAAAAAAAGAAGAAAAAAAAAAATCCTCCAGCTTTCAGTGTCACATTATCTTTCAGAAACCATGCTGATTGTTGCTTAAGAACAATCTTCTTCTTTTTCTTATTATTATTATAGCTGGCACACAACATTGACAAAAAAAAAAAAGAAAAAAAAAGAAAATGAAATTGACTACAACAAATATATTCATCAGTACAGCACTAAAACAGTAACTATTTTGAAAATGAGGAGCATATGCATCCCATCTTTATACATCTCCAGTTCCAAAAAGTTGTGATGTTTTGTGAAATGCCATAAAATCAAGAATTTGTTGTTTGTTCTCTTTAACCTTTATTTAATTGAATTGAAGTACAAAAGAAAAGTTCCAATGTTTTTACTGGCCAACTTAATTTTATTTTGTAAATATAAACATATTTTGAGCAACGATACAGCTTTGCTGGCAAAGACTGAGAAGTTGGTCAATGAAAACTTTTGAAATATTTTCTTTGTACTTTTTTTGTTAAAGTAATTAAATAAGTTAAACCCCTTCAAACATACCATGAAATAATTTTTTTTTAGCTTTGTGCTAATGCTAACAATTTCAAATCTTTCAACATTCGCACTAGTGTATACAACAATACAACCAATTAAAAGGAGACTCATTTTCATTTCTGCCAATTTCTAAAGTACAAACTCATTCAACCCAACAGTCTCCCGAAAACACTGATTCACTGTGAACATGAAAATGTTACGTCTTATGTTCATTCGATTACAAAAACAGGGTGGTGTGGAGTAGCGTATACTGGACGGTGTCTGGCTCGAGCCTCATAAGGAACGAGCCATGAACTGACATCACTGTGTCCTTGTAAGCCACTTAACCCAAGTTCTCTCTAGGGGGATTGTCAAGTAGGTCAGGTTTGTGGAAAAGCATTAGGTTAGGGGAGTGAAAATTCAACATGCTTTTCCAGCCTTTCTCTACTTCCAATGAATTCAACAAGCTGGGCGGATTGTTGGGGACCTTCGTTCATCTTCCAGACACAAATTAAGATATTTTTGATGCATTCTGAGAGCTCTCTGACCCCTCCCATAGACAGCAAGGATCCTTACACAATCAAGACTCAGAAACATAGCAAGGAGATCATTAAAATAATCCATGTGATATCAGTGGTTCAACCATAACTTTACACTACCATTCAAAAGTTTAGGATCAGTAAGATTTTTCATATTGTTTCCCCAAAGTTTCTTGTGCTCATCAAAGCTGTATTAATTTGACCAAAAATATAGAAAAAAACCCTGTTATTTTGTGAACTATTATTGCAATTTAATATAAGAGTTTCTATTTTAATATACTTTCAAATATAATTTATTCCTGTAATGCAAAGCTGAATTTTCAACATCATTATTCCAGTCTTCATTGTCACATGGTCCTTCAGAAATCATTATGATATGCTGATTTATTATAACATTTTGTAAACCGTTTTGCTGCTTAATATTTTTTTTTTATAAACAGTTAAAAATAACAGTGTTTATTAAAAATAGAAATTCTGTGTTACAACATACACTACTGTAATATTTAAAAGTTTAGGGTAAGTAATTTTTTTCTTTCTTTCTCTTTTTTTTTAAAGAAATCAATACTTTTAATTCCACAAGGATGTGTTTAATGGATTAAAAGTGATAGTAAAGACTAATATTGTTAGAAAATATTTATGTTTTGAATAAATGCTGCTCTTTTTAACTTTTTATTAATAAAAGAATCAATTAGAGGTTCCAAAAAAATATTTAGCAGCACAATTAGATTAGAGTAATGGCTGATGAAAATGTAAAACCTGCATCACAGAAATAAATCATTCTTTAAAGTATATAAAAATAGGAAATCAATATAAGAAATTGCAATAATATTTCACATTATTACAGTTTTTTTCTGTATTTTTTTTATCAAATAAATACAGCCTTGATGAGCATAAGAGTGTCCGTTAAAACATAAAAAATCTTACTGATCCCAAACTTTTGAACAGTAGTGTACGTAAACAACGTATGCTCTTCTGTGTCAGCAGCACTGTATGCGGATACGCCGTTCACCTTTTCCCTGTTTGCGGATCACTGTCACAAAATAGGGGGGAGGGAGCCCTTCTCTCAGCACTGAAGTCCTCTTGTTCACTGCAAGCTTCTCCTTCACATTAGTGAAGCAGCCAGTTCCCGGCTGCCCATTAGCTGTGTGACAGATCTGTAATAAACACAGCCTGTCACCTCTGAAGCCTGCTGCACATTTCCTGGGTAATATATAACCCCCCAACACACATTCCCTTCCCCCACCGCAGGGCTCAATAGACCTGAAACCCGATTTCTGTCGAGCATCCCAGCAGCTGCTGAAGTAAGAAATTCCACCGCACCCAGACAGCCCTGGAAAATACATGAATATAAAAAAGGAGTCCATGAATAAATCAAAACCTTTCTTTTTACTTTCCCTATGGAAGAGAATGAAAAAGATAGTGGAGAAATGAAGGGAAAAAGAAACAAGGGCACTGCAGGGAGCAAAAGAAAGGGCGATAAGAGTAGAAGTTGTCAATAAGCTGATGGCCTAAGGCTAGTGTAGCCCCTCGGTAAGGTACAGCTAGTGGGTGGTGAGGTAACTGGTGGGTGATTTTGCACACTTTTCTGAACCGATTGTGTGGGACAATCTGGCAATAAACCTTTAGAATGGTTTTAATATGGTAAAAAGTGTTAAAGGAGCTGAGAGATCTGAGTAGGTTGAAACTAGATATCCATGTGAGCAACTGTATTTCACTTTGTTCAGTCTGTGAAATAGTCCAGGGGATCCCAAATTTGTAAGGGGAAAAAAACATATATCAGTCCTTTTTTCATTAACTGAAATAAAACAAACTGCAAAGACTGCGAGTCAGTTTATTTTTGTGGTATCAACTTTTGTGGAAAAATTAAACAAACTACAATTGGATGTTTTGTATTCTGGTCAGACAATATCCGCTTGCTCAAAGTGGGCAGTAGTTCTAACCAGAATAAACTGCCAAGTAAACCAGACATTATGCCAGTACTCAGAGACCAGGCTATGAGTCTCCAGAAGCACAAAAAGGTCACCTTTTTATTAAAATATACAGTACAGACCAAAAGTTTGGACACACCTTCTCACTCAAAGAGTTTTCTTTATTTTCATGACTATGAAAATTGTAGAGTCACACTGAAGGCATCAAAATTATGAATTAAAACATGTGGATTTATATATGGAATTATATTCATAACAAAAAAGTGTGAAACAACTGAAAATATGTCATATTGTAGGTTCTTCAAAGTAGCCACCTTTTGCTTTGATGACTGCTTTGCACACTCTTGGCTTTCTCTTGATGAGCTTCAAGAGGTAGTCACCTGAAATGGTTTTCCAACAGTCTTGAAGGAGTTCCCCGAGAAATGCTTAGCACTTGTTGGCCCTTTTGCCTCCTGCTTGCGGTCCAGCTCACCCCTAAACCATCTCGATTGGGTTCAGGTCCGGTGACTGTGGAGGCCAGGTCATCTGGAGCAGCACCCCCTCCTTCTTGGTCAAACAGCCCTTTTCATAGTCATGAAAATAAAGAAAACTCTTTGAATGAGAGGGTGTGTTCAAACTTTTGGTCTGTACTGTATCCTCATTTGGTTACAGTATCCACAAGTTTCCTTTGAAAAAATAAACAGATCATCTACTTCAAGTCTGTAGTTCAGCAAAGCAGTTCAGCAGAGCATGCTTAGAAGCTGAGCTGCATATTATTATTGCATGCAGCTTGCAAGGCATGCTTGTTTGGATAATGAAACCGTATTGATTCGAATAAAGCAAGAAGAGAGAGACAACCTTTAGCCTTTAAAAGGCTAGCATGTAACAGAATCACTGATGTGAGCTTGCAATATTCACACATGGCTGAAGCCACTCGTCAGGATATCTCTGATAGCTCGCTGTAGCGCGGATGACCTTCAGTGAGGAGATGAAGTGACAGGATAAAAGATTTCTGGCGCCTGATGAACAGAAACCTCAGCACCCACACAGCTTTAATACAGTCATTTTAATTAGCGAATGGAAATTTCCTTGTAATGGAATGACAGAGTCCAAATTTCCAACATCTAAATGTCAGCAATTCCAGCAACAATGAGGGGTAGATGGATGCGTTCTATTATACAAGTCAGTTTTCCATAATAGCTTCATTCTCCAAGACAGCAAGCATTTTTTTTTGATTGCTAATCCATAAACCAACATGCGGCTGGGATGATAGGGTGCAGGAAAAGTCTGGAAAAAAGGTTATTTACACCACACTCTCTTATCCATAGGTTAAATTGGACTGGAGCGCAGTTTCTGCCTCCTCGGGTCCACAACGCACCACGCCCGAGCTCAGCTCCGTCTCCTTCAGCACCAAATATTGTTATTCCACTTGAATTATTTTACATCTCCTGGTAATTACATGGCATATGAGACTGAATAATTAGCAAGTCTACACAGAGACACCCAGGCTACATGGAATTATCAGACGTCATAATGCATTAATCTCTGCGTTCTCTGGTTCAGCACCCCACCCACCATCGACATTACCATGGAAGCCTGCGAACTGCTAGCAAAATCAGTCTTTTAAATTCAATCGCCCGATGGGCTCATTGTGCTGTCTAATTCTTTATCGAGCATACGTGAGTATTTGGTTTAATTTACCTCAGATAAATAAGATACATAATTATTCAAACACAACCTACAACTTCATTTTCTAATGTGACTAATGTAGCCTCGCTCGCACTGTTTAGTTTATCATTTGATTTGTCTGCTAAGGCCATAGCTGCCAACTCTCAGGCATTCACGCTCTCATTTGACGCCACACATCAATATTTCTCACACACAGTAAAATCGCAAAGCAAAGGGACCGACAGACAAGACAGAGCAGGATACTTATGTTCTAAAAAATAATCTCATCTCAGATTGTCAATTTTATTTCAAAATTCAAGCAATAAATACCATTTTGGCGCTTGTAAATGTGACGTGACAGATCTCTATAGCATCACGTGAACGGATGATCTCTAGCTAATGAACAATTTTAAATACAGTTGTTGTTATAATAAATAAAAAAACGCATTATATATCTGGGCTGATTAGGTGAGTTTTATTTTTTTATTTATTTTTTTTTGTCTTGAGATCTTGTGCAGCCTACCTAATATTTATCCAAATGAGTCAATATTGAATCAAATCACAAGCACTGAACTGAATTGAAATCCTAAAATTTTATCAAGCAATAAAAAAGTAGCTTATCAGAAATTGTACTATGTAAACAATATAGACTGTTGTTACTAAACCTAATACAATTCTGCTTAGTTACGAAAATGTTCAGATTTTTTTTTTTACACCAATTTGATATTTAAAAATAAAATATTAAAAAAGTATATAATTATCTAACATCTGACTAATTCAAAATTAACCTCAAAACATTAAATGCGGTTATATATAGGCCTATCTAGCATTACAAAAAAAAAAAAATTGTCAGAAGGACATCTCGCAGTGATTGAAAGGTACATGTATGAAGGGCTTGCAGCTAAATTATCCTCAGAGGGTTTTGTTGTCAATTTGGGACTAATGTTGGATGCTCTAGAAGAGCTTAAAGACTTGTCTGAAGCATTACAACACAGAGAAATTTGTCTCTCAGAAGGTTTAAAAAAAGTTAAACGGCAGGCTGATGTTTTCTTAGCAATGATGGAGACACCAGGCCCTCATTACCAGATCGCCTGTCATGCTGTTCAAGATGGTGTTTTTAAGGGGGTTCCATTGAAAACTGGTAGGAGACAAATAAAAATCAATCACGAAAAGTTTTTTCATGCACTCAGTTGTAGCATGCAGTCAGGATGGTCCCAGGGCATGAGCTGGAGCTTTCTGATCAAATAAATGTGTTGTCACCTGACACCTGGCCCTCTCCAGTGCCACTGATGTATGGAGAACAAGAATTGAGGCAGCTTTGTGATAGTCTGGCAATGAACTGCTGTAGTGTCAAACAAGGTTTCAGGGACTACAAGGAAAACCCAAACATGGCAACTAAAGAGGGTCTTTTGAAATTAAAACACACAGTAGATACACTGGCTGTGAGCACAGCTGTAAGTGAAAGGGGATTTTCAGCGATTAATATTATTGTTTCACCACTGAGAAATCAGCTGAAGATTGTCAATGTGTCCTCTTTGATGTTTGTAAAGTTAGTGGGTCCACCACTAGAGTTGTGGAACCCAACTCAGTTTGTTAGGAAGTGGGTGATGACAAGGAGGTCAGCAGACCATGCTGCCTGTAGACAAAGAGAGAATAAACCAGAGGAGCCTGGATTTACTCCTATTTGGAAGCTGATGAATGCATTAATTGCAGTATGTGAATAAGTAAGTGTGATGTATTTAAAGTGTAAAGTGTTAAGTCTGCACACGTCACATCTGCACAAGTGTTGTTTGGGTTGTTTCATAATGCATTGAGTTGAGTAATTACCTCCCGTGTCTGTGCGATTAAATCAAATATAACATACACTGTAAAAAATGACTGTGATTTTAACGGTAAAAAACTGTGAAAATGCTACAGTACAAACCTGTTTACTGGTTAACGGTAATTTCCTGTAAACTTTACAGGGAAAAAACGTAAACTTACGTTCCCAGAATTCTCTGCGTTGCATTTCAAATTTTGTTAGTTTTTTTTTTTTTTTTTTTTTTTGATGTTTTTTCTTTGAAATAACTGTTTCTTCATAATTTTGTATCATCTGTTATGTTCATTAGGTTTGTATGTTACATAAAATGTTGTTAAATTAATGTTTATTGCATATTTCAGTTTAATATATTCCGTATATTTTACGGAATATTTTTAACAGTGTAAACTATCAAAGAAATTGGTCCTGATTCTCTTAAATCAACATAATTTTCTTGATAAAAAGACGTTTACATATTTGCCAACCAATACTTTCAAACATGTTCAATTTCATACGTTTTCTGAGGGTGAAATCCGTTGCCTGCTTGTTAGCATTAAAGATAATAAAATTTTTTAAAGTATTTATCTTTGTTTGAATAACTACTCAACCTTACCTTACACATTAATACTGTAAAAATAGCCACTTTGGTGTAAAACACGTCATTTTATGGCACGATTTTTAATGATGACCACCGTAAATATAATATAAAATAAGGGCTCCCCCTCCCTACAAAAGCCAATTTAACCACTGCTCTTATCTCACATTTTGGTGCATAAATCTTATTGCTTCAAAAATTGCATTAAAAAAACTAATCATTTCTGATGTTTTATTTTACACACGGAGGAAAAATAAGCATTTTGGCTCACAGGTCTTTTTCAGAGCGTAAGGACCAATAGCGTGACCCTAATGTTGGATAAACCATAGAAGACACAGGGAAGGTAAAGACCAGGACATCTCTGTGGTGCCTTCTTACTCTTCACTGCTCTCCCAGCTTATCAGTCCATATCTCCTCCCCCATTCACCCTGTGAGGAGTTCACAGAGGTCGGCTCTCCTGAGAGCTGTGGCAGCTTAGGACAGAATGAAAATGAATGGGAAACGGTGGCTAGACACAAGGTCAAAATAGATATAAAATTCTCCATTACAATATAAAAAGGTGGTGGAGAAATGAGGGAGCCTCGAATGTCAGAGGGAAAGATTGCTTTTGAGGGCCTGGCTTTTTGCTTCCTTTTTGTGAAAACAAAAGCCCCCGAACAGTTAGTCCCCAATGCTCTTGTAAAAGCAATCAACCATGCTTGTCAGAGATGCTTTCCACCCGAGAATTCATGCATTTACTCTCATTGACGTTGTATAATTAATTGATAAATTTGATTTGCAGGTTAAACAGAAAAGAATGTGTAAATGTGATTAAGGAGGAACCGTCACGCAGATACTATTCAAGTGTGAAATGCTTCCAGTCTGTACTGTGAAGACCACTGTTGACAGACGAGTTGCTGTGAAGAATGCCTGGGAAAACGTCACTAAACCATCTCCATTAAGAGTAGAGATTTCCTGTGAACATTACTGTGGATGGAAAAACAATGCATTCATATAGGCATATCTGCAGGTCGAAGTTCTTTTCTTTCATCATATAGGTCTTCTTATGCTGTCTGGTGACAAAACTTGGGTCGTGTGACTGGAACAAGGAGGTCTAGCGTGCTTAAAAGAGAGCTAACATTCATCCGTTAGCAATCCCATTCATCTCAATGGCACTTGCTCAGCTGGTACAGGACCTCCCAGGAGTACAAATCCCAGTACAAACACCACAAACAGTAAACTGCTGCCGCGTTCTATTTATGACGTGCTGACACAAATTTCAAAAGATTTTCAACGGTCCCTTTGTCGCGTCCATTTTAGACAGTCTTTAGCTGAAGTGGCACAGCACCACAAGACAACTTTTGCATCTGGTGTAGACTCTGTGTAAGGAAAGATAATCGGCCACGCCGATAATCGGTCGAGCCCTACAATGGACGATGACATCATCTATTGGCCCAACCGTAGTACATTTGCTTTTATTCAGACCTACAGCTATTTGTTTCATATTGTATGAATAATTTTACGTTAACTGACTTTTTCAATAATACACTATGGTAGGATTCTAAGCTATCAGTTTCCACAGTATTACCATGGGTTTCCATAGTATATTTGTCTCATTGGCATTGCCTAAAGATGTGATCCACCATTTGAAATTAGGTCTGCATAAAACAAATGAATGAACACCTTGATCATACCAAAAGGAACCAAAGCTTAGGCCATCCTTAAAAATATTTTGGTTTGCAGTAACAGTAATTTTTTTTAAAAAAAAGGGTCGGTAGGTCGGTTTATATATTTTTTTTTTCAAGTTTCAATGTAAAAAAAAAAAGTACATTTTTGTGATGGTGATGACGTCGGTATGAATTTAAACAAATTAGCATATTGTGACAGGTCTTCAACCCGTGCCTTCGGCGTATCATTGCAAACCTCAGTTTGATGCAGGCTATATAGACTACAAACAAATTAAAATCTTTGTCAAAAACATGTTTATTGCATGAATTTCAGGTGAGAAAAAAAATGAGGTACTGTTTCACTTGCATCCACTGCTACGTATCAATGCAACCTATGAGAGAACGTTTACTTTGCTTTCTTGGGTTGTCACTTTTTTGAAAAACAATCCTGTTTGATTTGAGTTTGATTTTGTTCCCCATCCCACTGCATCTCATGTTTTTAAATGAAAAAATGTATCCTGTTTGACTGGTTTTCCGCCCTTTTTATTTATTTAAAAAATGCATGCATACATGATGCTGTTTTGTTTATAGTTCTTTAAGCAACTTAATAATAATTGGTTCATAAACATTATTTTAAATATTATGTTTTTTTCACAGTCATGTATTCTAATGCTTTGAATTAACATGCAGTAATATTTTGCTCGATGCGCTATTTTGAGGCCTCAGAAGAGAAGCAAAAAGCTTTTCTTCACCCTAACTGAAATTATGCATTTAAAATTCGAATACAATTCGAGAGAGAAGAGAAGGTCGTTAAAATCATTTTCTTATTTTCGTTTTCGAAACTTGTGTTGGTTGATTCGTGCAATAGATTTTCGAACATAAAGTGACAGTCGACACGGTCACGGTTTTAGACTAGAGAGGAGAAGGGATGGGAAAAGACCTGGGCACAGTTTCTCCAGAACTTCGTCCCAACTTAAAGCGGTGTCGAGCTGTTTTAATGAATTTTTTGATGTATTATGGTCAGTGTTGGGTATAGTTACTTTGGAAAGTAGTTAGTTAGGTTACAACGTTACCATCAATTAAAAGTAATCAGTTATGATACAGCGTTACCTATTCATAAAAGTAACGCGTTAGAGTACTCATGCGTTACCAAAAATTAAAAGCAGTTCGCAGCGGCTCACACATGACAGAAACAGCCCCCGGCCCCTTTAAATGCACATAGAAGTCGTGACTCCCGACAATGAATAACGTCAGTCATCCGACTAAATTAACACTGCAGGATAACAATAACAGGAAAGACAGTCAGCAATCGGCTATTCCACATGGCGTTTTATTTATTTATTATCACAGAACATATTATTAATCAAAATTCGCACCTACCCAGCCCGGGTAGCCTAGGCTACTGTATATTATGAGGACCACAAGATAACTCCTGATTTTTCTTTAACTTTAAATAATGCAGTTATCAAAGTACAAGTATGCTTACTTGTAAACACACCCTTAAACAGGCTTGCAGATTTAAATCCATTTAGAAATGATGAACAACCAGCCAGCCAATGATCTAACAGAAATTAACAGCTGCCTGTCAAACAAAAATGATAACAAACCGACCGAATTAAATCCTTCACTGCCACACAGGCAAATGACAAATCGCTTAATAGCCGAACTAATTATTATTAAAGTGTCACTCACAGAGTGTGCATTTTACCGTTATGTTCTTTTCTTTTTCGTTGACAAATTGAAAATAATGTGCGTACTTCCATAAACCAAACGCTGTCCTCTCTGCCATCTAGAGGAGTTCGAAAAAAAAAACCCACACACACAGGGTCAGGCGCAGGGCACAGACGCATCACAGCCATTGACTTTACGATCACAGAGCTTCGGCTCCGCTGATACTGTACATCCGCAGGTGCAGGGCACAGACGCATCTGCGTCTACTAGGCCTACTGTCTGACAAAAAGCAGGCTGCAGTCGGGATTTTCCTTTCCTTAAAATAACGGATTACTTTTTAAAAAAAATAACGAAGTTACTGATTACTTCCGCACGAAACTAACACGTTAAGTTACACATTTCAGGAAAAAAGTAATTAGAGTACTCTAACGCGTTACTTTGTAACGCGTTACCCACAACACTGATTATGGTGCCCGAACCCGTATGACTTTGAACAGTGACCGCGAACATTTAGTTTACTGCAGCCTCAGCCATCATTACCAAGCGCGAACCGTTGACTCTGACAGTGAATGAGAGGAGACGAAGCGAACGCAGAACGCACAGGCCACAGTGTGAGGTCAAGGGTTTTTTTAATTAAAGAAGATAACCTTCATTTGTATGTAGGCCAAGGCACTTTATATATTTAGAATACTTAAATATAATTAATAATATTTTATTGCGTTTGTATCAGTTGTTTGAAGAGTAAAAAAATAATTGGTCAGTCTTAACGCAAATTTACAATCGGCAAGTTGGTCGGACTAAAAGCAAAATAAAAAAAAATTGAGTCGGTGCTAAATTGACAGGGTCGGTCGGGTTACGCAAACAAGAATATTTTTAAGGATGGCCTTAATGATGATAGTGAAAACAACAATAAGCATTAACTGATAAGGACAACCAGAAGAGAAGAAAATAATAATCCTGTGTTTCCAAGGGACATTTCCACCAACACTGTACATAATCTTGCATGTGGAGTAAACAAACATCCACAAAAGTAATTATGAAAATAATATTTTGAATACCCTGCAAGACCAATTACAGTAGTAGATGATGTAATTGGCTCAAAATACAAAAGCTCAAAATACAAAAAATACAAGATTATTTATGATAAACACTGTCTTTGCATTATCTAACAAATTTATATTTTTACCAGACTTTCCTTGGTGCAGTCATGACATACAGTTAAATACAATTTATTATGATTATAATTTAAAACATTACATATATTTTGCTTTGATGTGCCAACATTCCTTATATCCTAACTGGATATAATTAAACATTTAAAAATAAATACCTTAAGAATAAAAATACTTCTTCACAGTACCGTGTGTGATATTGATATTGAAATTTGGTTAAAAAGTGTCTTATTGGGAGCATAATGAAGCTGCATACCTTTGTGTGTGTGTGTGTGTGGTGGTCTATGTGATGCTTAAAATTGCTACTGATTGCTAAAATTTACTGCATATGTTTAAATGTGCATCTGAGAGTGTAGAAAGGCTGAACAACTAAAGCCCTCACATGAAAAGAGGCAGACAGGACTTACAAATCTTGTGTTTCCCTTTCATGGGAAATTTCACCACCAACTCCTGGGGGTTGGAGCAAATGAAGACAAATGAAGAAGTCGACTCCTCACCGATCTGGGGATACTGAAGAGAGAGGAGCTGTGGTAAACAATGAGCTGTGTTCAGTTACTTGGTTACCACGCACAGAAAGCACAGAGGCTTTGAAAGGCTTCTTTTCCTCGTAATTGATAGGCAGCACACAGGAGAGGCGAAATTGACTGGCACTTTCATAAGAAAGGTGACATCTATCTAATCTGTCAGGGGAAGGCACAGGTCATCTTATTTCCTCCTGGCAATCAGAGAGTCGTATGATTGTATCACGGCATTCAAGAAGCACAAGCTTTTCACAACACTATTTCCCC
This sequence comes from Carassius auratus, assembly GCF_003368295.1. NCBI lineage: Eukaryota > Metazoa > Chordata > Actinopteri > Cypriniformes > Cyprinidae > Carassius > Carassius auratus. The sequence continues at coordinate 32,456,470 of NC_039249.1, forward strand.
CCCCCCCACCCCCACACTAAAAGCTGCAAAAAGAGCTTGACACAATCAAGGCTTTTAAAAGTGCTGCAGATATGAGGTCCCTCTGCATACTTGAGCTGTCTCGCAGGAGATGTGGATAAATTCAGCCACTGCTAGATTTACTTACACTCGTGTTGTGATATGCCCACATATCTGATTGAAATGCTTGTTGGGAAATGTCGCTTCAAGATCAGCAGATGAGAGGTTGACAAATACCTTGAACGTTTTTGTTCTAACCCTAACCTTAAAGTATGTAAGGTTTAATGTAGAAATGTCAAACATTCAGTATTAACACCTGTATAGCTTACGTGCACTGAGTGGATTGAGGGAGCAGCGGCGGAGAAGTGCGAGCTTGTCGTGTGAATATACAGTTCATCACTGGAAAGTTTGTAGTTCGGTCAGATGTCAAAAACAAGTAAAACAATGCACAAATTACTTTAATCGTAGGGAAGAAGATAGAGAGAGAAATAAAGAGAGAGCGCATGCACTTCTGTTGTGTGATCTTTGATGTTCACTCAGCACACACATTTGGATTAAAACTAAATCCTAAAAAAATACAATTTATAGGGGCATTCACTATAAACATTTATTTTCAATAGGCATTCATGACTTCCTGGCGAAAGTGAATCTAGCAGCCTGTGTGTAATGCACCAGCAGTACGTTACTACTGTCCCTCTCGTTCTGCAACCATACAAATACATGCACACATTGCGCATCTTTTGCTTGCTTGAGTGTTTCTGCATTATATGAGTGGCTCTGGGATAGAAATCGCAGCACAGATGATGAACCACAGATCAAAAAAATTAACAAAGAAAGTAACAAAAACTTGTTAAATATATTTGAATGGGCATAATTAAGTGTGAAAATAACCAAAGGATATGCAATAAAACCAAAAATTATTCAGAGAGATAATTTTTTATATTTTTTTTTACTAGTGTTTACTATAGTTCATTTATGCAAAATAAAGTAAACTGATAAATTATACCCAGAAATTCTTCAAACAGTGAACTACATATATTTGGACTATTTTAGATTGCTTCGGGGGTACCGCGGCGGAGTAACCCAGTACAGTTTTGATTCTTCATAGACATAAACAGAGAGAAGTAGTTCCGGCTAAGATGTTCTTCCGCAAGACGCAAGCAGTTCTGTTTATTAACCGCTAGAGCGTCAAAAGTTCCCTACCGCAGCTTTAACTGTTAATTAATTAATGCCGACATTATTTTATCGTGCATTAACACAGTTTTTTTTATTATTTTTATTTTGAAAGTCTGTTGCTCACTGGCTCTGAATACACATACAGAGAAACCACGGGTCACAGGAGAGGTGGGATGTTGATCAGTACTGGCTTGGGATGGGCGTCATCACACGTCTCAACCAATGAGAGCATTTGAGGTTGGCCTAAGACTGCAGCAGCACTCACATGAAAATTATACACTCCCAATAAAATTATTTAGGCTAAGCAACAACATTCAGAAACCATTTTTTTCTGTTATTTTTAACAAAAAATATTTCATAAGTGGGAAATAGGAAGTTTCCGACAGCAAGTGAAGACAGCAGAGAAGTGCTCTCGATAAGCACAGTGAAGTGTATCACTTACAAACTTTGTGGTTTATTATTTTGAGTTGGGGTTTTGGGATGCAGTAACACACAGCCCTCACACAATATATTGCTTTACAGATCTATCAGTTTCCGCCACAATCATTTTTAAGCAAAATGCGTTATTCGCAGTTATTAGGTTATGTTTTATTTCTTTTTTCCAAACTGCGACAAGCGCCATTTTTTTTTGCAGAATGCGATTTATCCGCTCAACCAATCACAGCACACCATTCCAAGCACTGTAAACAGTAACAACCAATCACAGCGCACCATTCCACACACTCTAGAAAGTAATGGCGGTGCTTTGAATAGACTCTGCATCTTAGTTTTACTCCTCTACTTTGTACTTTGTGATCAACAAACAAAGGCTGCACGATAAATTGCATGTGATTGTCATCCAAATCTCGTCAGTAAAGTTGTTTCTATGACTAATAGTACCGGTAAATCTCAATCACGTGCTTTTAGGTGGAGCAACATTTAATACACAGATCCGTAGATCACTGACAAGCTGCGCTATATCACGTTCATTAAATGAATTGCATTTGATTATGAACGTGATATTGCGTAGCTTGTCAGTGTAAGTGTTTTTATTAATGCCATTAATGTTTTTGTTAATACAGCCCATAGCATTAGTCAACTAAATGAATGTAACATGGCAAAGATGAATGCATTTTTGAAACTTGAATGTAAGGGAAATGTCATTTTGGAATCTCTGTGGTCTAATGTGATATTGTTGTTCATGTTCTTGATCATGATGAAATTTTATTTTAAAGGACAAATCTCTTATTTGAAAATACAATAAATGATACACTGGCCACTGTGGGTAACAAATTTATCTACAAATAGCAAAGGTGTTTGTTTAACTACATTTCTCATTAGCAAGCTCGTAGTGTTTCTGTTTTTGTAATCATGCAGCTTCTCAGTATCAAAGCTATTTTATTCATTAGCAGCAACAATCTCGCATTATGATTTAATGCCTCTTTTGGGAGGTTTTTTGTTTCTTTGTTCGCCTAAACATGTATTAAAACGAATTAGAACACACAATACTGGCTGAATATTTATAATATATACTATTTATAAAACAAATATGAAATAGCTTCAGTGTAATAAGATAACCTGACATAGCTTGTGGTGTAACTAGATGCTTTCTCCAAAAGACAATTTTCACCTTTAGCTTTTTCTGTGTAATTGACAATGTTTTGTCTCCAAAACTACAGCAAAAAAAGCAGACCTATAAATATGACTAAAAGCTTACTGCAGAGAATTTTTGAAGTCAACATGAAACCCATTTTATTTACTGAATATTTTGTTTTATTTAGTAATTGCACATTACACTACTCACATTTCACTGCTGGTAATATATGCTATATATAATTTTGTATGTGACGAATAAAAATCTTGAATCTTCATGAAGGAAATAAACGGCAGGATTTTTACCTATGTGGAACCGACTGAATTGTGAAAACAGGGTTCTCTATACCAGAATAGAGCAAAGTTAAATAAGAATTTGCCAAATAGCATCAAAATAGTGTATTATTAGAATAAGTATTTGTTTAACTATTAGTTAACACTATGCAATAGTTTGTATGGCCTAAATGACATTGGCAAAAACACAATGCAATGGCTGGGCAATATGATTATATATATCATGTATATTACATATAAAGTGTCTGTCGAAAGAGATTTTGCATTTTTATTTTTTTTTTATATTGAGCAATGCATATAAATGTAGGGCATGCTTGATGTCAAAAATGGTTAAGCACAATAAGCCGCAAAAGGGAATATGTACATCTTCTTGTCAGCGTCAGCCAACAAAAAAATCCAAATCAGTCAAATAACCCACTAGTGAATGTAACAGTTGGGAAAGAAAGTAGATTGTACAGTAAATTTGATCTTTGCGTTTGGTCTTAAAGTGACAGCTGCCTAATATACCTGCTGCTGTCTGTTCTATTAATGATAATTACACAACAAAAGAAACAAAGAAAATCAGTTTACTTTGCTATACTAAAATTCTAAATCTAATCGAATGTAATTTAATGTAAATCATAAAGTAAACACTATGCAGTATTTTGTTTTTACATTTGATTATTCAATTGCACCTGATCACTATTGACAAGGGAAAACTTTCAGTAATGTTTATTTCATTTGTAATTAGTACATTAGTTTTTGTCCAATTGTGGCTCTGTTCTTATTTTTAAGAACAAAAATAAAACAACAACAAAAGCTATATCATGATATATAACATTATTTACATTATTAAATTACTCATGTTACATGAAATAAGATTTTGGTCATACCGTACAGAAAGTCATTTCAGAGGGGGAGTGATTCATAGAGATAATTATCTTGTTTTCTTTGGAGAAATGTGCACTGATAAATTGTGCACAATGAAACCTCGAACATGCATTAAGAAAGTAACTTTGATTTTATGTTGGAAAGTCTCACAAAAACATGTTTTTAAAAGAATTTCAATGGGAGAAGTAACTGCAGAGTGAAAAGATTAGCGTGTGGGCTAAGACTCATTTAAAAGGATGACAGATTGCATGATGGGCCGGTGGGAGGATTACTGAACAAAAGACTAACAGCACTATTCCTTAATAGCTTCCTTCAATGCTCTGCCTCATTCTTCTGATTTGTAAGACAACCTTCATAAAGCCTTTATATATATGTATCTCAAATTAAACAGTGAATAAAAGCAAAAGAGGAGGTGCTTTGTTTGATGGAGGAACTAATCTCAAATTCAAGCCAACTGCCTTAACAAAAAGAAGCCTATAGTCACAATGGAAGAGATATATATGGCTAATGTTCAGAATCTAATAATCTCGATCAAAGAATGAATCAAAAACGTTTCCCTTTCATCCTTCCATGGCTAATTAGGATTTAATGCTGCTGAAATGCACTGGCCAGCTCTCCCCTCCCCCGCGTGACAGTTTCAATTCCTGACTAATTGAAAAGGCATGTCACATTCAGATCCATCCACTGAATAAGGGCTTGCATTCAAAAGCTTCAGTTGTATCACTGAGATAAGATACAATTTTAACATCAGACATTAAAGTAATATTGCGGGTTAAATATAACTTAAGCTCTATGGGATGCAGATGTAGCTTACTGCCCACAATGTAAAAATTTCTACACCCACACAGTAGGTTTTATATATTTTAAATAGTTGTAATCTAGTTTATTTTATTTGTTTTATACTAAAAAGTATAAATATACTTCCTCTTTACTTAAAATATATAACTTTTTACATAATATATTTTAAATAAAACAATAGCAATTTATTTGGGTAGCTTTTTGTATAAGTTTGTCATGTACAAGAAATGTTATAAAAGTGAGTTGACATACACAATTTATTTGAGCAGCTGTCGATGTGGCATGTGTGTTCATCAAACTTAAATATTTGAAATAAAAAAACACATAAAAATTAAGTTGGATTTATCCCTTTTTCACTGGCGGGGACTTTCCAAGGCAGATGCTTCCTCGGCACTTCAACTGTTTGAAAGCTGCAGCGGATCTAAATTTCACAGACTGATTAACACGGTAAGATGTGCAAGTTTTGGCAATTTATTGGTGATGTAAAGTCACACAAAATTGTTCACTCAACTAGGAAGCTAAAGTAAGGTTTGCAAATTGTACTGTATAGCTAGCTATCCTGCACACATGGCAAGCTAAGTTGGCTACACAGTGCTAAGCAGTGAAGTCTTGTATGCAACGATCAGAAGACAACAGCAGTTAAGACCATGTTGTTAATATGAAATTAAACAAGTGCTTTAGTAAAATTATGTTTTAATACTACTTTGGCTTTAATTTTACCAATAATATAACTTTTAATCATTAGTTAGCGTTAACTTACCCTGTTAACTGCCATTCACATTTTTGAACATAGACTTGAATGTGCATGATCCAAACCTATAATTCACGACTGAAAACATTTTGTAACATGATTTTGATGTACAATTTTCATGGTAGATGAATTTAAAATGGGTTTCAAAGGATGAATTTTGAGATTTTATGTTTTCAAGTGATATATAATTTCTGATGTTTTCTAAAGTGTGATAGAGAAAAAGGCAACAAAGACTTTTTTGACGAAGGTCAGAACTCCTCTTATGATGTAGGTTTATATATATATATATATATATATATATATATATATATATATATATATATTTTTTTTTTTTTTTTTTAATTTTTTTTAAAAGTGCTGTGTACTGTAAATAAAGGTGACTTGACTTATTTAATTTCATCTTAATAACACAGTCTCCGGTGGGGCATGCAGCTGTCGTGGGGTCCTCGTGTTATCAGCAGCAGAGTTGTAAGTGCATTTGATAGCACTGGCTCAAAACCATAAAACTATTTTTAACCTGTTACTTAAATATTTTACATTTACCACTGGTTTTTAAACTTATTCTAACATGCATATTTTTTCTGGTCTTTAGGTAACCAAGCGTTTTTGTTACCTGGGGTCTTCAGACGTCAGGTAAGAAAAACTTCAGAATAGATACAGTTAAAGCTATAATTATTCCCAGGTAAGTAAAACATAGGTAAAATTGCAAACAATAGTGTTGGCTCCATACAATTACATTTCTGAAGTAGGTTTTATGTACCAACCACCAATAGAAGGCAGATATGATCACCTTTCTGCCTCCTTCTACTACTGCACTAATAGAAGCTTGATTCATACTGATAAATACAGCCTACATGGTCAGTTAAATCTCAATTTAGTGTGAGATCTTGTACAGTACAGTGGTAGTGGTGTATGTATAGTACAACCTTTTACATCAATTGCATGGTTGAAATACAGAGGTTCTCTGATTTGTGATACTGTCATCAGGCAGTGAATTTTGATCAGATTTTACTTGTTGACAGGATCCGTCTGGCTATGTGGAGAAAAGGAGAGAAGTGGTACTGAGATGCCTGATTCAGTACATGTGGGAGGGAAAGGAAGACCTCATCAGTGTCCACCATGTATGTACTGGGCTTAAAGCTACTTATCTAATTTCTGTCTGTATGTTATTACTATTGTGATGATATGGGGTAATTACTTTGTTCTTGAAATATATTTAATACAGTAATGTGATGGCCAATAAGGTACAGGCAAGGAAAATTGCATTGTTTAATTGTAATGTATCCTTTGAACCAGAAAAGACAACACTCATGCTACAGTAGATCATGAAAGTAAAGTACCCACACTCTATGACATTGTCATGGTAGACTTCACTCTGGTCACATGCTCTAGTCAAAGTATCCATCTAGTATCCATCACCTTAAGCAACTAAAAAGTACAACTTTGACTTTGTGTCGTATCTGTCTTCTACCAGTCTGCTATATTCATCTCAATCCCTGTTTGTCTGACCAAACTCTTGATTCTTTTTTGTCTCCCCAATAGAGTCATGATGAAACAGAGGTGCACGCTGAGCTTGGCAGTTCCCCACTGAAAATATACACGTGCCATCAGCCAAACACGATTGGGATTATCACAGTAGAAGGACAGCCCATGGTCATAGGTGTGCCAAACCTGCAGAAAACCTCCTGTTTGGACTTGTCTATGCCCACAACCTCTAATATCACTCAAATCTGGTGTATACTTCTGAGATATATCAGAGGCTCTTTGTGGGATTGGACCCTATGCATACTTTTGTATGTTTTGTAGGCACTGTTAAAAGTGACACTAGTTGACATTGAATAAATGTTATTGTCTTTAATCTGTCTTCCCATCTTTTTATTCTTCAATTGAATTTGTAATTGTTATTGACAAAGTCTGTTTACGTAAAGTGATTAACTTTACTGCTTAGAATATAGACATTTAGATGTATTTTCTGAGGTAATAGCCAGGACTTAATTAAAATGTTTATTCACATTTGATTAGGTTAAATTTACTATGAGCATAAAGTTCATAAAACCTAACTAAAATGAGTACAGGTTACTTGTAGCAACACATAAATACGTTACATATACCAAGAAAATTAGGTTTATCTAACTGAGTAATATAGCACTTTTTAGTTAACTCAACTTGATTTTGTTGTGATTGAATTAAGTAATTTTACAGAGTTTATTATACTTGAAAAAGGCTGTAAGTTGACTGAACTTAAAACATCCAATGCAGCCACTTGCCTCACTTTTTATAAGTTTGATCTAGGTATTACTTTTTACAGTGCATTAGAAAGTAGAGTAGGCTTGTTCTGTTCATAGAAGTCTAGATTTTAAAGCAGATTTTTTTTGAGCTTATAAGTTTAGCAATTTAGGTTAATTAACTTGTGTTTGTGCAGTATTAATTTTTAAAATTTCTAAAATATGGCAAATGGTGACAGTGTTTAGGAAACATGTTTGGTTAGGAATCATCCATTAAATTTGCAATTACAAAATATATCAGCTTTTAAGTAATTCTGCTATTATTTACCAACCCTCACCATTCCATAAATCTCTGCGCCATATTACAAGTCAATATTAGTCTTCTGATGCTATATAATAGTTTAGTAACAGACCACAATTTCAAGTCATTCTCCACCGAAAGTCTCTACATCTGCCCTTGCTTTTCTTAATGTGTTCATGATATTCACGCCATTCACGTTTTGAGTCAACTGCAGAATTGTAATTTAACTTAATCTGGTTACACAGACATACATGATTACATTCACCAGTCTGACAAATAAATTCCTCAAGTTTCTCAACTCACTGACCCAGATCATTGGGACGCAGTAATGAACAGCTCAATGGATCTGAAAATTGTCTGAGAACAATGACTTTAATTTTGGTTTGTTCATCACAGAAAGCTATTTTATAGTGTCAGGAGCTGGGAACATGCACAAGTCATGTGAGCTACTTCCATTATGTTATGTTATGCCCCCCCCCCCCTTTTTTTTTCAAGCCTGAAAACTCCCCATTCATTGTTACTGTATGGAAAAGATTAACTAGTACAACCTTCAAAACTTCTTTTGAGTATAATGAAAGAAAGAAAGTCAAATAGCTTTGGGGCAATACAAAGGTGAATAATTAAGCACAGAATTTATATTTTTGGTGACCTATTGATTTAAAGGTACAGGTTGTAGGACCTGCCACTAGAGGGCGCACTACCAAAACAATAACAATCGCGTTAAGGAGGAGTGTGGAATGACGGGATTTGTTGTCTTCTATCTAACCGCTGACGGCCATCAATCAGACGGAAAGATAAATCATGGATTTAATTGATTCCTGTTTAGTTAGATTATATGAAAGCGATTACCACTTGTTCAACAAATATATACACTCGTGTACATAGTAAATATATACACTCGTGTACATAGAGACTATGGATCAGACGCGATGTCCCACATTTGGCCACCATAAAACATGCAAGAAGAAGTAAATAAGGAACTGCTTGAAGCAAGCTAGTGGATTGCTGGACGATAGACACTACTTCCGCATTTGTCCACGACACTGTTGTCATGTGGTTTCTACATCAGTAAATCACCACTGGGCTAGTGTTATATATTTTGTCCAGCTGATTACTAACAACATCTCTAATGTTTTCAACTACTTTGAAATAGTTACACGGGGCAGTGCAGTCGCCTGTCAATTACATTAGTTACCCCAGTTACTTTGTAATTGACAGGCGACTGCACTGCCCCGTGTAACTATTTCAAAGTAGTTGAAAACATTAGAGATGTTGTTAGTAATCAGCTGGACAAAATATATAACACTAGCCCAGTGGTTCTGGGATATTTTACTGCAAATATCTTAAAAATTGTACCTTTAAGTGTTATGGTTATTAATTTCAAACAGTGTGACAGTAGCATATTGTTTCTGCTTTTTGGTTCTGGATGATTGCCAGCTAAGCTTCTACTGCAAGAGTAATATTGTACACACATTTTCTCTGCTTTTAAAAAATTTAGGAATGAGTAGATAATACCTTCTTGCGGCAACTGACATCATGCCACAAATGCTGTCAACTGAGCTTAAATTGTATTTAACCCAAAAAAACTCCTTTAAAACGGAAAACATGATGTAAAAGTCCTTCAACGAAGAGCATTTTAGACAGCTCACACCATGTCCAAATGTATTCCAAAACACTCAACTAGCAGAGTGCAAAATGTGTGCGCAGCCACAACTATCTGCTGACAGGGTGCCAGGTAAGTGGAAAGACTTTATTTTTTCTCCAGGCTTGGATCCTGCCAGTGTGTCCCAGCTTTAAGCAGTGTAATGAGAGATTCATATTGTCTAGTGCAGAGGAGGGCAGCAAAGGCTGAGCAGCCCTTGCCAGGGAAAATTATAAAATTAGTGAGCAGGCAGAGCACACCATAGCCTATAAGCCTCCCCATGTCACCAAACAAAGACAGCCTGGTGCTTTAACTAGCCAATGGAGCAATGAATCTGAGACTAGTTCTCTGCTCACCACTGCAGAGCAACAGCCTTTCAGCCGATGTCCGCAATTAGATGGCAGAGGCAGGCAATCTCCTGCACTGTGGCGCAGTGGTAATAAGGCTGGCCCGCTTGGCTGCACTCAATCTCGGCCAAATAAAAAGGCTTCACTGGCACAGACGCCCTGACACAAGAGAAGCACTAAGGAAGAGGTCCTTAAAAAGAAAAAGGGAATCGAAAAAAAGACAGGCTGTCAGGATCACTGCTTTCATGCTCTATTTCAACATTTTTCAACGTACGACACTAGCATAAGACCAACTCTCAGTGGAAAATAAAAACCTCAGCAGCCTTTTCAAAAACCAAAACAAGGGAGAAAAAAAGCCTGTAAACCCCTGCAAGCCAAAGACCATCTGGGAGCTATAGTGAGAAAAATGCCTGAGCAACATTCCAGCTAACAGTGAATAAACAATGAAATACTAAGAAGAAAGAACAGCTCTTACTGCTATTATACCTCAATGAAACTGATGGACATTCTTGACAGGCTGATTAACTGGCCGATATTGTTCTTAATAAAAATGTTAGCTCTCTCTCTTGTCAAAACCGACAGCTTGTCAACTGATAGCAAACATTTTTTGCATTGAATTTTGATAAAATAGTGTGTAATATAAGTGTTAATTAATGCAATGTTTAAAACAGTTGTTAACTACAAAAAGAAATGGGGGAATGCAAATAAAAGTGGATATATCTACTATATCTACTTACTTTTTGTGGTGAACAGACCCAACTTTAAGTCATCATTGTTCACAGAGGTGGGAATTGTTAGTGACCTAAACGGTGCTTTTTTTTTATAAATCTTTTATACATAGTCACTATATACGGACATTGTATGGAAGATACAATAATAATATTAATATAAAAAAATATATATATAATAATGTTCATGAAGAAAACAAATACATAAATAGAGGTTTGACAGTACACTTAATTGTATAAAAAAAAATTTGCATGGGTCTTCCCATTATACAATGTTGTTTTAACTCTCTCTCTTTTCTAGAACTTTAAATACAGTTGCTCCTTTATGCTTAAGGAAAGTTAAGGAAAACAGTTTGGCACCATGGTATAATGAGCATACTCGCACCCTAAAGAGAGCAGCCCGAAAAATGGAGCACAGATGGAGGAAAACAAAACTAGAGGTATTTCGTATTGCTTGGTGGGAAAGTAACCTATCCTACAGAAAAGCATTAAAAACTGCTAGATCAGATTGCTTTTCTTCTCTTTTAGAAGAAAACAAACATAACCCCAGGTATTTATTCAATACAGTGGCTAAATTAACGGAAAAAAAAAGCCTCAACAAGTGGTGAAATTTCCCAACACCACAGCTGTAATGACTTTATGAACTACTTTACTTCTAAAATCGATACTATTAGAGATAAAATTGCAACCATTCAGCCGTCAGCTACAGTATCACATCAGACCGTGCACTATAGACCCCCTGAGGAACAGTTCCACTCATTCTCTACTATAGAAGAGGAAGAATTGTAGAAACTTGTTAAATCATCTAAACCAACCAAACCTTCAAACTGGCTGTTATTAAGCCTCTCATCAAAAAAAAAAAAACACAACTTGACCCCAAAGAACTAGTTAATTATAGACCAATCTTGAATCTCTCTTTTCTGTCCAAGATACTAGAAAAGGTGGTATCCTCGTAATTATATTCCTTCTAAGAGAATAATGGTATATGTGAGGATTTCCAGTCAGGATTTAGACCGTATCATAGCACTGAGACTGCTCTCCTTAGAGTTACAAACAGAGGTGTAGAGGTAAAAAAAAGAGGTGGGTAAACTATAAATTCTGGGTGACCACATCGTGGTCACGGTAAGGTGGGCCACTGCCTACCGGTGTATGTGTATCCTGATGACATCGATATAGGCTATCATTTGATATTACTACCAAGGGTATCACTGGTTGTTCCCTCATATAGGTCACGCAATCACTATTCAATCCATTAATCTAAGTTCTTGTTAAAGAGACTCAAGAAGGAATAATAAGGTTGAAATCTATAAAGTTTACTAAATGATAAAACAGAGAGAACAATTTTTTAAAAAGAGGAATAGAGAGGGAGGTTTATATCCAGGGATTCCAATGCAATGCACTTGTACGTAATGATTAGGGCCTAAGGATTTGGGATTATTTTCATAAATCATAGTCGATTAATCTGTTGAATATTTTCTCAATTAATCGGTTAGTTGTTTGGTCTATAATATGTCAGAAAAATGTGGATCAGTGTTTCCCCAAAAGCCCAGGAATGGTCCTTAAATGTCTCATTTGACTGTCACAGTTGACTGTCACAGAGGAGAGAAGACACTAGAACATATTCACATTTAACAAGCTGGAATCAATTTTTTTTTTACTTTTGTCTTTCATATATTTTATCAATGACACAGACTGCAATGACACAGACAGCTTCATTGCAGGAGGACATCCTTTTGGTCACGTGGTTCATGTGAGATGATTGACAGCTTTACAAACTAATGATATTGCACTGATGTCATAACTGACACGAATCAATAAGAGGAGAGTAATCGCTAGCTCTGTTAGCTGTCTTCAGATCGCATAAATCAGTGTAAAATGAATAGAAATGTTATTCTGTATGACAAAATATTTTACAAACATGTCATAAAATTGTTATCTCTTCAAATGTGCGCACCATTGGACTATAGCCCTGGCGGATCGTGGATATTGTATGTATACGAACACAAACCGGAGATGAGATTAATGGCTGCTGTATGAGTGATGATTTCTATTCAAAATAACGAACGTTATTATTATTATTATTATTAATTGCCGGATATCCATTTTTGAATCTTGATGCAGTCTGTTGCCTGTCGTTCATTTTGAACGAATCTTTAATATGACTCAGTACTACCGAGTTGTCTCAGAGAGTGATTCGTTCATTTTGTGTTGACTGCACATGCCTATTACACAACATATGGGTTATGAATCGACAGGTGAGGTCCGAGTCTTTTATTCTTCATGTCAGTCCCATAGAGACGGGAAGAGAAAAGATTAGTTAATTTTGCTGAACGAGATTCAAAGATCCGAGTCAGTAAAATGATCCGAACTTCCCACTACTACTGGCAAACCGCAAGCAATTGGTCAACACTGACAAGTTGCAGCGCAATATGAAAGACTTCGTCTTTAACAACAAACAACCTATGAAACTAATAGCCTAATGAACAATATGAAACTAAAACGACATAAGCTTAAATTTAAAATGTCATAGGAACTGTAGGCTATTTAGATGTGGATAAACTCAATTTAGAGGTGGATAAATGCACTTTGGAGGTGGGTAAACGCTATTTCCGAATTTTGGGAGGTGCGTAAACAGCGTTTACGTGCGTTTAGCCTCCACTACATCCCTGGTTACAAATGATCTGCTCTTATCTGACTATCCATCATTACATTTTTATATTTATGTAGCCTACACAATAATATTCTTTTACACTGTAATCCTTTTGTTTTTAATATTTGGCATGTTTGTGTGATGCACATCCCTGTGTATAATAAGCAAAGTCAACGCACACTGTGGACCTGCCCAGAGCAGCATTTTCTTCCAATGCGCTCTTTAAATAACAAAAGACTAGGTTTTAGTTGGTCTATGGCGCAGTCTATTTTCAGCTCCTTAAAATAGAGTCCACACCTCTTTTTTAGACCAGGACGACCATGGGCATGCATTTGCTAATTAAACGATGTGGCGCTGGACAGGAAAATGCGAATATCACCGGACTGAAACTAGCAAACACACTCGCCTTGCATCGCATTGCACCGGGTGTATGATAAGGACCATTGAGTAGCCTAAGCAAATGGCAAAAAAATTAAACTACTTTTACAAAACTTTAACAAAACTTACAATTGACAGAAAGTCAGCTCTACTGCCTTTTATTTTGCATTTAATTCTTTATTACAAGCAATCCTCTGGTTCATGAAGAACTTTTTTTACGACCTCCCGGAGTGCCATCTATTATTGCCCTGTTTATCTAAAAGTGCTCTTTTCCTTTAAACCTAGCCAAAACCTAGTTCAACCGATATAGTTTTTTGACAGCTGATGCCAATATCTTGGAAAGCAGGGCGGCCGATAGCCGATATAGAGCCGATGTGTGTGTGTGTGTGTGTGTGTGTGTGTGTGTGTGTGTGTGTGTGTGTGTGTGTGTGTGTGGATGAAAATGCACACTTCACAAGACCTCACAGTCGAATTCGACTAAGTTTGCAAGGTTTGTGAAATTAAATATTCATTAGTCATTCAAAGATTTGTTTAAATGAAATAAATGCATATCTGCTAAATGCTGATGGCAAACGAGAAAGTATTATAATGTTTGCCTTTATTTTACTAATAATATTAATGCAGTCGTTCTAATACTTTTTGTATACAGTAATTCCTTTATTTAACTGTTCTATCTGATTATTAGACAGACTTCTATTCATATAAGATTTCTATTCGTATTCGTATTAAAAGTCCCACCTCGAACACATCAGCCAAGCAGAACATTTACTGGCAGATGCCGATACTTGAAAAAATTGCAAATATCGGTCGATATATCGGCCTTGGCGATATATCGGTCAACTACTACTGCATACGCACTGCAAACGGAGTAATGTGAACCAGGCATTATGTGTGCACATGGTTTCTGGATTAATCACTGGCAAGGGTTAAAAAATACAATTTCTAAACTTTAGTGACAATGCGACAATGCCTTGATTGTGCAAGTAACAGTTCCTGTGACAACTGTGCAGCGTACAGCTCACTTTAAGTGCAGACGCGATGTGATTTTAAGCCATTTGCAGATTTTGAGAGAAAAAGAGAGAGCAGTGTTTTCTGAGATCACCCTTTATAGAGACTGCTGACACCCAAGTTGTAAAATGTGCCATTTTATGTCATAACAGTGTGGCTAAACACCACCTCCACAGAAAATCAATGACTGCTTCTACATCGCTGCCTGTTGAGCACCGCCCACTGATTCACACATAGTTGGTAAATGACAAAAGTGGTAAATGCAGGTTTACGCAGAAACCAAACGATAAACTTTATTTGATGAACTTTATTTTTAATGAAGTTCCAGACCGTATAAGTAAGAACTATATTGGATCCAATGTCACACCACATAAGTGTGAGTAACTGTTTTTATAATGTGATCACTATTGCTTTGTATGTTATTACAGATTGTTTGTACTGACTATTTATCTATTTTTAACCTAAAACACAGCAGTGTCCATTTTTGAAGGACGTAGTCTGTCCAACATACACAACTGTTAGCCAATAATATCAGTGGGCATTTACTTCTAAGTCTACAATCTGCCTCATCTAAACAGAGCATTTAGATGAGGTGGGAGAAAAAACAGGACAGAAAATAGCCCATTACTTCTAAAGATGTTTTTTGCTGGAAAAATCTTGATAACATAAGTGATCCTCAGAGAACAGTACAAAATAATAAAAAAAAAATACTCTTTTGTGACTAAATACAAGGTGACTTGATTTTTTATTCTTTCTAATCATGCACTTAATAGTGAATCTATCTCAGCCAATGGAATCGCTTCGGGGTCCAAGCGGGTCAAGTCTTCGTAGAGAAATGGGATCTTGCACTACATTGGAGAAAAAAACTGCTGATATTTAGCAGAAATCTGAATGTGGTTTTCTCATGTTGTCAGGTTTTAATAAAGAGATGATTTATTTTTATTTTTTTGTAAACACTAATGATGAGGCTCAAGATAATTATGTCTGAAAAGCTGAAACCACAGTAGGCCTACGCTATTCCAGACAAACTGAAACTTTTGAAATGCAGTTATTTATATTTATGGCAGACAGAGCTGCTCTCACTCCAGTAGAAGAGCTCTGCAGTGATTAATATTTAAACATACTCCTTCACACACAATCACAACTGGTGTCAAGTTGGAGCACAAATTAACTATACAGCACTGTCCAACACTGCCACTAGTGTTTTTACATAATTTATGTCTCAGCCACAAGAAAATTCATGTCCAGCTATTACCGATTCACAGGCTGCCACTGTGTCAATCAAGCTGATTGTAAACGCTTGCCTTAATCCATACTGAACAGGTAATGTTCTTCTCAGAGTAAAAAGCACAAAACTTCCAGGAGCAGCTGGCTAGCAGCCTGCAGGGGTAAAAACCATCATTGTAATGCAAAAAAAGTGTCACTGAAACAGGCTCCGGCTGAAAACGCATAAGCAAAATAAAACACTAGCAGGCTTCAAATGAAGCCAGAGCTGGCGAATTGCAGGGTTAACATTAGCATTCGACAGACCTTCACTTACCAAAAATCATGGCTTAGCGAATTGTGAAAAAAAAAGCAGTTTCACAAGATGATGATAGATTTTATGAGGTCATATGTTATGGTCGTAAGATTTATGAAGTCTAAACGTTTTTCTCAGTTTCAGAACCCTGAGCTATGCCTATGACCTCACCTTTGAGAACAAACCACAAGCAATGAGAAAACAAGTTTGCCTAAGAGTCGACCAGACGCTGAGTTAGACACAACAAGCCCACTATGTTAATATTCTCAAAGCGATTTCTGTCAGGGAGCAATGTTAAATTTAAAGTGGTCTCAATAACGCTAAAAGTAAGATATTTATGTTAACATACAGTACAAGCTTGTTTACTACATTTGATGCTATGCATACTTGATATAATGCATAAAAGTTGTTGAGGAGTACTTGAGCATATGGAAGTGACAACAATGACCAATCAGTAAAGCACAAAAAATGTACCTTTAAAAAATACCTTTACAGCAACTTAATCAACTTAAAAAAAATTGTCTTTTAGTTTTGGGCTACAACAAAGCTTAATGTCTGTTCTGAGTTGGGAGGGCAACTATTTTCAAGTTGACCTTCAATTCACAGCATTCAATATTTTTGAGAAGATTAGGTGTAATTTCCATTCCAAAAAGTGTCAAAATGCAACTCATTGTGCAACTTGGGTCACTACAGGAAGCTGTCGAGGCAAGAGTATAAAGAGAATCTTTATACAATACAACATAGCTAAGTGTGTGAACAGAAACCAGAAACTGACCTTTTTTTTTGGAACAGACTTAATTGTCATTATAGCTTCCTTGAGTACAGAGGTTTGATCAACTATGTTTGCAATGCATTGGGCAAGCATTCACATCAGGATTTGTATACTTGCGTACAGAGCTGGACAGTAACGGAGTACATTTACTTGAGTACAGTACTTAAGTAAAATTTTGAGGGATCTGTACTTTACTCGAGTATCATTTTTGGGGAGTACTCATGACTTTACTCAAGTACATTTGAGAGGCAAATATTGTACTCTTTACTCCGCTCCATTTCTATCCATAACCATAAGTACCCGTTACTTCATTTTTTGCAGAATCACTGTGGCAGTAGTAATGCAATATTTAGAAAATTTACTCTTGTACTCTAGATACTCAAGTACTTTTAAAAACAAGTACTTCAGTACTTTTACTTAAGTACACAACTGACTGTAGTACTTGTACTTGAGTAAAATTTAGCAAGGGGTATCTGTACTTTTACTCAAGTAATAAAGCTGTGTACTCTGTCCGCCTCTGCTTGCGTAGAGTATGTAAAACATTTTTATGCAATGCTTGTTAGTGAAGCAAGGTTTTGTGATGAATCTGCGATGTTTGATGCATGTTGCTTTTTCAAATCCATATTATAAGCGGCTCAATCATTTACTATTGAAGCATTTACTACTGATCACGAGCCATACCTCACTGACAAGCTGCACATAACAGCTTTCATTATATCATAAATTGCACTAAACTGAACAATTTAATTGCAATTTCATTTTGATTTCGATTAATTGTGTAGCTCTTCTGTATTGCTGCTACATCTTGTGAAGTGCCAACAGCAGGGTCCGCCTGGACAAATTATTTCGCCTCTAGCTTCATGTTCACGTTTGAATGTGTAGCCTGTGCATGTGACTCTTTGGTGAGCCCTCTAAGTGATGTAGACAGAACGTGGTCCATTAACTTCCATCTCATCCCAAGGTCTCAGCTGATTTAACTGTCAGTGTCCAGAGAAATCAAAACCACCAAAATGGACATGCCTATTAGCTTTGAACTCAAACGCTGCAAAGAGCACATGTGGAACTCTATCTTTCTTTCAAGTAATGATAGCTACTAAACTGCAAGCATAGCAAACCTCACTGCTCTGAGAGAGTTTGACATCGAAACCCAATAAAAAAAATCACAACTTGGTTTTTCTCAAGAGTGTTATTAAAGGGTAGGCTTTCCATCTAGATCAAAGCTTAGCTGTTAAACTTAATGCTTTTCTGAAATAAATCTTATCAGCCCCAGAAATCTCGCCTCATCTGTCAACATGGACCAAGTCTAGAACTTGTAAATGACAACATTCCAATGAGCAACCGTTTCTTCATAGGTCCGCATCCAGAGGTCTTGACATGAAGTAAGAGATATGGTTATAAGCATGTCAGTAAGTAGACTTGAATGTTTGCTTTGATTGAGGTTCTGGACCTCAGCCCATCCATGTCTGCTGGAAGCTGTTGCCCTGCGGTGAACTTCCAGTTGCTCCCACAAAGTCCCATAAGAGGGAGAGACTAACTAACCACAGGAGGATGCCTTTCATCCAGATCCCCCCTGGCTCTATCGACACCTCATTAAACAGACCTAGAGAAAAGGCGAATCGGAAAGAGCAAGGAGGGTTCAGTCACAACATGATCATCTGAACAGGGAAATAGTAGAACAAGCACTAGTTCTGCAGGGCAGTTCATTAGGGAATCCCTTAAAGGAAGAAGGTGTTTTTTTTGAGAAACAGTGCTTAAGAGGGTGCAACATCCCTTCCCGTAAAAGGTGCAGCCCTGACAAGAAACAGGATGAAGGATGAAAGCAGCACCAAGTCTTTGATCCATTGGGGTGGGGTTGGCTTAGAGGGACATGCGTATCCAGAATAACACAGCCGAGTTTGTACAATCTGACCCACGACACCCTCAGTGTGTCTTTCTACTCAGCCTGTCAGGAAGACAGATGCCTATGGAGCAGCACTGCAGTATATGGCTGACGAGGTGAGCTCTGCACATCCTGTGTTTTTCTCTGACTGACAGCTTCTGGCTCACAACCGAGGGCCGGCTGGGATAAGGGAAGAGAACGTCAGATGCATTAACGTTGCCTCAATTCAGTAGCTGTGGTGCAGGCTGACACCTGCCATTACTGCTGAGACTGGGACAGGGCCACAATTCTTGAACAGACCCAGCAGGGCACCTGCTGGACTCCACACGACCTCCATTCATGAGGGCAAGTGGAAAAACAACCCCTCACTGACCATAACGGAGATCTTTAAGAACAAATAATTTGGCCAACTGAAACATTGATGTAGGATAAAGCACCATCAACTGCGGTTAACAGTGATCTAAATTAAAAGGCGTAGATTAATTATGTTAATAAAAGCTTTGTCCAAGATAACAGGCAAGGGCTGTTTTCGGGCAATCTGAATGTCCCTATAATTGATAAAAACATCAGGTTTTTACTTTGTACTGTATTTAAGTTCATCTTCTAAGACGGTTTATGAATGTTCTGAAAAACCTCAGAATTTGTCAGTATCCCTGCACTACGTAGTTGACATTTTGTTGAAATTTTAGGGATGTCAAAATTAACACATTAATTGTGCAATTTTTTTTTTCCAGTTTAACACATTAAAACATTTCACACAATTAACACAGCATTCATTTCTTTCCTGGCATCCTTTCAGCTAGTATTACAGTAGACTATATGACAACGCTATCCAGCATGATAAGATGTAAAAAAAACTTGATGTGCTGTCTGTGAAGAAGCTCTCTGTTAACACAGGCATCCAACATGCATGCAGAAAGCCACTTCAGACAATGGGGATCAGACAAAAATCTAAATATCTTTTTTATTTTTTTGGGCAAGTGACTTTGTAAACAGTCTTAAATTATTTAAACGGTTCTAAATGACCATATTGAGTTGTTGGATAACCAGGGCTGCCCCCAATAGCCGACTAATCATTAGTCGACCAGAAGAAGCTTGGTCGACCAAAATTTTATGAGTAGCAGAAAAAAAAAAACATTTCCAGCAAAGTAGCACAGTTTGTGACTAACCGATTGTTAACGGCTGGTCTAATGGTAATGCAGTACATCGGGCAAGACATCCAAACGCTACGACCCACCATAAAGCAGGAAGAAGAAGACGCCTCACTGACCGATAAACAGCAGATACCAGATTAATATCATGCATTTTATACCTTATCAGTTTAAACTTCTGATACACGGTTTTCTAAACACACACACCCGAAGCACTCGGACAGAAAGCGGTTGTCACAGCATGCGAGTACTAAACTAAGTTCTCATTCACACACAAGTTTACGTTAAAAACACACGTGTTACCAAAACAGTCGGTTAGGTCTATGAGGTAAAAAGCTGGGATAGAAATCATATTTTTACATTAGATATCTTTTACATTAGGTGGAAGCAGCATAATATACAGTAAATAAATCAATAAATGCACTGCTCTCTTGTCTCCTCTGAGCCTGGGACCCTAAATAGTGTTTTGTGCTTGTCAGTACAGCCAAAGAAAGAACACTTAACATGTTTTGTTCAAACTTCGCCATGAAATGAGAACTAGTATACCGTTGTCGCTTGTGAAATCAATGGTGCCATTGGGTGGAAACTTATTAAGATTAAGGGCGGTAATATCATAATGAGATCCCTTTGCAACATCATTAGGGGAGCAAAATATAGCACTTGAAACAAGGAAAAGTAAGAATTTTTAGATATGTCACCTTTAAATTATACTGTCTTTAAGGGAAAAATGCATTTAATAGAGACATCAGTAACAGTATTACAGTATTGTTATCAAGCACGCTGGCCTTCATAAAAAGGTTAATAAAGGTTCATAAAAGTTCATGCGGAAGCAGCTCTGGCGCATAATGCAGGACGTATGCACAGCGCACGAGCCTCTGAGATATGCTAGTCTCGCGAGTTTGTTAACAGAAGCAAAGGATGCAAAGTTTCCTGACTTTGCTTATATCTAAATCCTCCAACATTTTTCTTTACAAATCCTTGTTTTGAGCTTCTAATTCATGAACAAGACCTTGTTCTCTTTCCGTGTTCATCACTAATCACGCTACACAGACGTATTGCATCATCCACCAGAATGGCTTCTGTTTATGACAGTTAGATGAAGTGAGAGAAGTGTTTACTACATTTGAAATATGGATATTTTTCTTACAAAAAAAACACATGGATTTGTTACAGGAGGCTTTATTTTTACCCACTTTATTATGGATACATGCACTTTATTTGAAGTCCTTTGGACTGTTCAATAGAAACCTTTGTCTGAAAGAATGAAGCCATATACACCTAGGATGCCTCAAGAGTGAGTAGAGCACAGGCTAATTTTCATTTTTGGGTGAACTACCCCTTTAATAATATACTACTTCATAATAGAATGCCATTAAACACATTTTAATTATGCAATCTTTATGTTGTTTCTACATTAACTTAGAGATTCAATGTGAAATTATGGCTGTATATAATATTAATATGTGATTAACTGTGCTTATTAGTTAATTTTTTATCAATTGACAGCACTTAAAGGGGGGGTGAAATGCTATTTCATGCATACTGAGTTTTGTACACTGTTAAAGAGTTGGATTCCCATGCTAAACATGGACAAAGTTTAAAAAATTAAGTTGTACGTTTGAAGGAGTATTTTTGTTCCCAAAAAGTTTTTTTCGAGTATGGCTCTGTGTGACGTTAGATGGAGCGGAATTTCCTTATATGGGTCCTAAGGGCACGTCTGCCGGAAGAGTGCGCGCTCCCGTAGAGCAGAGCAGAGACGAGACATCCACTGATCAGAGCGAGAGCGTCGCGAAATGTCACAAAAGGAGTGTGTTTTTGGTTGCCAGGGCAAGACAACCCTGCACAGATTACCAAAAAAAAAAACAGCATTAAGGGACCAGTGGATGGAGTTTATTTTTACAGAGCATCAACGGAGTTGTGCAAGTGTTTTTGTTTGTTCCCTGCATTTCGAAGATGCTTGTTTTACAAACAAGGCCCAGTTTGACGACGGATTTGCTTATCGTTTATTTCTTAAGGATGATGCAATCCCAACGAAAAAGGGTCACGATCGTGTGTTGGAACCGCAGGCGGTGAGTAAAACTGCTTCAAATATCTCTGCCTCCTTGTTAGTGCGTCCCCTCCCATGCCGGAGACCCGGGTTCGAGCCCCGCTCGGAGCGAGGCGTTGCTGCTGCTGCTCTCGTTCAGTTTCAGCCTCGGGATCTGATTCTGGATCATAAATAAATGGCTGAATCTGACTGTAAGCCATGGTTTGTTTTGGATGATGGTTTTTCCCTCACGGTAATGTCACAGCTTCCAGATGCTCTCAACGCAAAAGCCTACTGGCGCTCGTGATTCTTTAGCTCCGCCCACACGTCACGCCTCCAGTCGGTCGTGTTTTTCCGTGTTTTGCAGTACTACTCTATAGGTTATTGAGTGAAAACGAGCATTTCACCCCCCCTTTAACATTTTTAAACATGAATTTACCATTTCTACGTAAATAGCATGAAATATTTTTAATTTTTTTTTTCTTTTTTTTTGATGTCACACACCGATTGGATTGATGGTGATGAACCGCTTCAAGTCGAACAAGCCAAATGACTCAATGAACCATTCATAAAGAACCATTTACTTCACTCCTGAATGAATCAGCCATTTGAACGAATCAAACAAATTAATAAATGACTCAATGACTTAATCATTAAGACTTTTACCACCACCTACTGCCAGTTTTAGTTTATTAGAGTACAATTTCATTAAATAAATAATTTCATATTTCCATAATAATAATAATAAAATTAGTAAATTAAATTATTAAAGGTATAGTTCACCCGACCATAAATGACAAAAAAATATTTCTTGCTGAAGCTACTTTTTGCAATGCCTGTTTTATGCTTTACACAACAATGACTTTAAATTATCTTTTGGAAGTAATTACTCAGCCAAATTTGATGTACAATTAATTTGCGATTAATTCAATTAATTAAATTGTTCTCATTCCTATTAACACTTGTAGTCTCTCAGTGATTCGGTTAATAGCTCCTTTATTTAAATATGTATAATTAAGTATATGTGTTCATATGTGTTAAGGGTTGAAGGAAACATCTGTGGTGTGATGAGTGGTGAACAGAGCAAAAACTTTACAGTAGATGAGAAACCGATTGCTGCCTCGTGACCTTTTGTAAACTGTATTTATGACAAAGAACTGCACAGATACAGATATTCTAACAATCTTTCGATAAACACCTTGTGTCCTCTGTCTCTGTTTGAGTTTGCTCGCACTGCTCTGTCGCGGTCTGTGGATTGAAGAGCGCGCTGAAAGACGGGGAGGAGACTGGTCTGACGCCGTTTTCATATGAAATTTTAGTGGACTGAGGCGATCGCGAATTTGTGTACAGTTTATGGAGCTAAATGCTATAGCCCAACAAAAAAAGCCTAGCAACGCCCATGTTTCGTGTGTATATTTCGGAGAACCAGGACAAATATTTCAATCGGTCGCTCAGGCATTTAAGAGGCACCGTAATGAGGCACCGAAATCTGCGTTCTGAATCGGTTCGGTGCATACCGTTCCATAGGTACCGGTGCTATATAACTACCCAACTTATTACCCCCCCCCAGCCCCCACCCCCCAAAAAAAGGTTCTTCCATTAAGGAGCTATCAACCGAATCACTGAGAGACTACAATTGTTAATAGGAATCATAACAATGACCATTAAGTATCCAAATATTTCCCATCCCTCCAGAAGAGTGCTGTAGTCATAAGTCTGTCTGAGCTTGTCATTCAGTATGCTCAGACTCTACTGGCCACATTCTACACAGTGCTGCACAGTCACATACGCTCTAACCTGAGAGGGAGGGGGCTTCAAAGCACCTCTTCACACAGCAGATAATGAAGGCAGCTACTGGAGAAATTAAATTCCTAACAACCACATGCTTACACACTGACAGGGAAAAACAATGACTGCGGGTGGGAGGACAGATAGGGCAAGAGAGAGAGAGAGAGAGAGAGAGAGAGAAAGAGAGAAAGAGAGAATAATATATCACGGCTCAGTTTGGCTCAGATCCAGTTCAGCCACTCTGGGCATCTCTCCCGCTGAAGGAAGTCTTTTCAGCATATAAATATCACATTACCACACAAGGAAACACAGGCCTCAGCTGGCCTTCTAACTTGCACTAACGAAGGCTCCCGCCCCCTGCCAACCGGCCACTGTCTTCTTATAAGAGGCAGCTTAAATGTTTTGTTCTGCATCTCAATAGACAAAACACCTTTTCCAAATAACAACTAGGGCTAATAGATTAAAATAATCCCAATTAATAGCATGATTTTCTGCAGTTAACATGATTAACCTCTCATTTTGTGTTTGCTGAAATGTCTCTGTGTGCATTTCAAAATACAGTGCATTCGGTTTTAATGCATTGAGATCAAATCTGACAACATTAAAGTCATAAATTTAGCTTCTTTAGCTCAAATCACAAAAAGAGCGGCCAAAGCTAATGCAACATTCGAGAGTACCTAAAAAAGAATGGCAAGTGACTTGCCTCAGATGCCAAATTTTTAGTGATTGTTTTCTTCTATATTGGTATTTTATTCTTGCTTTGATTGAAATAAAACTCTGCCAGATCAATTTACATTTGTTGGAAGAAGCATCTGGATTTGATTTATAAGTTAACACATTAAAGAATGTCTTTATCTAAAAAGATCATCTAAACCTGAGTTTACAAATTCAGATTATTACGATCTGTCTTTAAAAAGCACACAGAGCAAAAATTAAATCATAGTTTATATGACACTATTTAGTGGCAACATACTTACATGTATTTCTAAAATTCTAGTTTTCAAATCTAGGTTTAAAATCAGGGCTTTAAAAAAGTAATAATAATTCACTCCAAGCAGAATAGATTTTAATTTATCTATAAGTTTCTGTTCCTTTGTTCCTCACATATTATTATCGTTCTGAACTGGTTAATAATTTTTTTTGGTTTTACTTTTTCTTTCCCTATAATAATAATAATAATAATAATAATAATAATAATAATAAAGTACAGCGTTTTCTTTCCTATATATATATATACATACACAGTATTATTAAAAAAAGATGACTCCTTAGCCTTAATTAGATCAATAAGAACAATTACAACAACAACATAACAAAACTCAGTAAATAATAAAATTACATATTTACACCTTTGAATAAATAGGTCCTCAAAATAGGACACGATTTCTTGCTTCAGTGTTATTATAATTAAACTCAAGAGTGAAAATAAGAGAAAATTATAATTACTAAAAATAAATAAAGCTCTGTAACAATTTTAAATACAGTGCAATTACATATAGTTTGATATCATGCCAAATACAGCAAGAACATCTAGAGATTGAACATTAAAAGCTTCATTTCAACCTATTCTGTCATGCCATACTGAGCCAATCTACAGCATAAACAACTAATATTCAAACTAATAAAGCAATGTAGAGCCCATAGATTTACATACACACACTGGGACTGCAAATGATGGAGTACTACAACAATACCATGGCTTCTCTCTGGCTGGACAACCTGCCCATGCTCACTCAATACAGATCAATATAACTCTCAGCTACAGTGGAGGGGAAATTGGTTCTTTTTCACTGCTCATATCTGGCTGACTAAAAAAGTGCCATGTTGACAGCCAAATGGAAGTGTCTGTAAGCATCCTGACATGGCAGCCTACAAAACAGCACTGGACAGACAGAAAGACATTAAGGGGGTCTGTCTGTTCAAGGTTTAGATCAATATAATTAAACTGAACAGTCAGGGAACTACACTAACCTTTTCCACTGGTGGCACTTGCGCGACAATTTTTTTATAGTAAGACGCTCCGGATAATAATGAATAATAATGAAACTGTATTGCATAGAGATGTGCTTTTTATTTAACTTGCCATCTTTTAAACCACATGTCTTCTTGTTTTATTTCTTACAGTACACACAGTGCATTGTTGTGTCTTGGTACCTTAACCCAGGGATGTAGCTGGAGTTAGAGGGGCCCTGATGCAGGTTGTACAGTGGGCCCTGTTTGAAATTGTTTAATTTGTACTATGTTCATTCTATTTATTTATTTGTACTACTTACACCATGGTAAAAAAAATTGTAAGTTTGTAGGTGTCCAGAAACTAATTTAAAATAGCACTGCATAGTCTTCAGACCATCCTTAAAAATATTCTTGTTTGCCGTAACCCGACCGACCCTGTCAATTTAGGACAGACTCAAATTTTTTATTTTTTTATTTTGCTTTTAGTCCAACCGACTTGCCGATTGTAAATTTGCGTTAAGACCACTGATATATATATATATATATATGACTGGATCGCTCATCGCGTTCTAAACTGCCAACAGGCAGTGAAGCCACCAGAAGTGTTCGATCCGCCATCTTACTAATCCCTACCAGCAGAGAGCACCATTGAGTTACATTCAAACCGCTGTCATAAAATAACTCGATTTGAAGCTGATCAGTCAAACGGGACTCGTTTTTATGTTACGTGTATGTTAATTAATGTTTACTTCAGATGTTATCTGCAGTGTTTACGGTCTTTTGCGGCAGGATAAGCGATACATTTAAACCGTTAAGATGGGTGTGTCTGCTGCGCAGTGACAACAGAGGTAACTGATCAAACACAAAAAATGTCTTATTTCTTTATCAACATAATTATTAAGGAATTATTAAACATGAACGTATTAGTATCAGAAATTGATTAGGATATATTACAATGAATAATACAATTATGTTGTTAATATTGCTCTATACATGAAAAGCTTAACTTACTATCTTGGAAATAAAGCTTTATAAAGTTTATGTCTTTAAATCCATACTGTATATAGTCAGTTATTTCTCTGAATAAATACAGATTTCAGAATGAGCAGTTTGTAGTTTGTTATATATGTTGAGGTCGTGTCTGTCTAATGTTTATCGTGTTCATGATGCTCACTACTGTAATTAACATAGCTTTTTAATAAGTAGGGGAAATTCGTGACATTTAAAAAATAACCGTTTACATGCCTAGGGTGTTTGCATTGTAACAATGTACAGAAATACTTCAAATTTATAAATTCTGACTTGTTAGGTGATGTTACCTAATTAAAATCATATAATTTCCTATTAATTCAATGGAATGTTTTCGCACACTAGGGATTACCAATATGGCGTCGCGGCGGCTTCACTTTAATGACGTCATGAGCAATCCAGTTCTATATTATGGATCAGTGGTTAAAGGGGGGGTGAAATGCTCGTTTTCACTCAATATCCTGTTAATCTTGAGTACCTATAGAGTAGTACTGCATCCTTCATAACTCCAAAAAGTATTTAGTTTTATTATATTCATAAGAGAAAGATAGTCTGTACCGATTTTTCCCAGAAAAACACGACCGGCTGGAGGCGTGATGTGTGGGCGGAGCTAAAGAATCACGAGCGCCAGTAGGCTTTTGCGTTGAGAGCGTTTGGAAGCTTGAGGACAAAACCAACCAAAACAAACCATGGCTAACAGTCAGATTCAGCGTATATTTATGATCCAGAATCAGATCCAGAGGCTGAAATTTAACAAGAGCAGCATCAGCAACAACGTCTCAATGTGGTATGTACTGAAACTGTATATATTTGCTTAGCTGTTTTGGAAAATGAATATTTGAAGCAGTTTTACTCACCGCATGCGGTTCCAACACACGATCGTGACCCTCGCTCTGATCAGTGAGTCTGTGCTCAGCCTCTCAGTGCTCTGCTATATGGGAGCGCGCGCTCTTCCGGCAGAAGTGCCTTAGGACCCATATAAGGAAATTCTGCTCCATCTAACGTCACACAGACCCATACTCGAAAAACACTTTCCGAAACTTGTGACAAACCGGAAGAGGTTTTTTTGGAAAAATACTCCTTCAAACGTACAACTTAATTTTTGAAACTTTGTCCATGTTTAGCATGGGAATCCAACTCTTTAACAGTGTAAAAAACTCAGTATGCATGAAATAGCATTTCACCCCCCCTTTAACATGTGCAACGACCATACAGTCTTGTGTCTACAGACTGGTGGGAAAAGTAACATCCAATAATATTTAAAAACAATTTTGAATTTTAACATCAAGAATAAATTAAAAACTTCTTTAATATCTTTATTAAATGTGAAAAAAAAAGAGACGGGGACTGCTATGCCTTTGTCAACTCAAATTCAGTTGTCAGCTGAACTTGATCGACATCACGGCGAATGTTACCTCAACGCAGATGAATTCTGTCATGTCACTGAAAGAAATACTATTCATTCGTCATAGCAATAAGGATAAAATGGCAATTAAAGAATTAGGACCACCAAGAACAAATTTAAACATCAAACAAATATCTACAAAGGGCAGGAGGTTGTATAAACAAGGATTTTCGAGGACTTGGTATGAGCGGAGAAAAAGGCTAGCAGAGAAGTAGCTGATGCTTTATTCTGCTAATTTACCGCTGCATTTTGTTCCATCCGGAGAGCGTGACAGACATCGCATAGACAACTACAGGTGTCACCGAAATGCAGCATCTCTCAGAGAAGGTGAAAAAACACTAAAGAGCAATATGGGTAGTAGGGAGAAGTGTAAGCTAAGTGAGCAATGTAATATAAATGAGTAATTTAAGTAAGCAGTGTAATGTAAGTGAGTAATGTGATATAAGTGAGCAGTTTAATACAAATGAGCAGTGTAATATAAGTGAGTTGTGTAACAGTGATTGAACTGAAATCGAAGTAAAACTTTTTTTTTTTTAAACACATCCTGGTGTCATGAATTGTTGAATGGTTAACATGTATATAAAAACCTAAGGAGAGCAAGAGATTGATCCCTAATATCAGTTAATGTCAGTTAATACTATAGTAGTTCAGTTCCCTTTACATCTTTAACTAGCCGTTAATTTATCAATTCAATGGGTGACCTATCCTCATTAATCATGCAAACATTTGGCCCCCCCTGAGAGAATTGGCAGGAGCAGCCACTGGAATTGGTTAGTTCATCTCATGAGTCTTCAGGTTTTTCGAGTCGTTCATTTAACAAGTGACAGACCCATAAGCTTTAACCTATGCAGTCTGAGCCGAAAGAGACTTAAACAACTCTTTATTACCTTTTTTACAACAATCAGTGTATAGAAAATAACCATCATGACAGAAATTCACACACTTATAAACTGTAAGAAGTGAAAACATACAATTTGAGACCAGACCCGCAGTAACTTTAAGAGTAAATAATGATGATGAAAATGATAATGTCTAAGCACTAGGGCTGGGCGATATATCGAATATTAGCAATAATATCGAAATAATTTTGCAATGTAAAATGTTTAAATATTGTGAATATCGAATATTTAAATTCAATCATACTTTTCCAAAAGAATGCGCCAAACGTCCAAAAAAGGGAACATGTTATTGCGGACTGCTCTACGCTTCTCTACTACACAAACTCTCATGAGTGCAGTTGCCAGATATCACTACAAGTCAAAAGTTTTTAAAAACTGACCAATGCTGCATTTATTTGATCAAAAAGTAATAGTCAAACATTATAAAAATGAAAATTAACCGTTTACAATTTTAATACATTTGAAAATATAATTTATTCATTTATACATTTTCAGCAGACATAATTTCAGTTTTCAGTGTCATACAATCCTTCAGAAATCATAAAATTCTGACTTGGTGCCGAATTAATAATAAAAATGGTTTTCTTATTATAAATGCTCAAAACAGTTTTTTCACAGTCAGGATTCTTTGATGATCAGAACGTTCAAAAGAATTGCATTTATTGAAAATAGCAAACTTTTAAAACATTTTAATGTGTCACTTACGACTAATTTAATGTTCCTGCAATTTTTCCCGGGTCGCTAGATTTTGCACTTTCACACTGCCAGTGATGACCCGGTATATGTGCATGCTTTCACACACAACCCTTGAAGATCCTTTAACGACACGTGACATCAGCGCGTGACATGTAATGTACGAGTCGACAACGTCTAGGCACGTTATACTTTCACTGAAGCAAGCAAACGATCTCTGCGTGAGCACAGAAAGTGAGGAACTAACTGATCTCTGCTTCATTACAGTTTGCAAATGTTTTCGTCGCAAACGTTGATCTTCCTTCAAAACAGCCGGTTAAAGAGTCCACGCGATAATGCGCGTCATTACTTCGACACGGAATTAGATCTGGCTTTTGTTCACACAACGCTCGTCCCGCTCGTTCAATGCGGTAATCGATCCCGGGATGTGGTTGTTTTCACACAGAAGGCGACCCGGCAATGTTCCGGAAATATTGCGGGTCTGACGTGCAGTGTGAAAGGGGATTTGGATTGTAGTGTATCTTCAGACATCCCAAGTCTCCTGGAAGTTCCGGGAGTCTCCCGCATATTGAAAATGGCTCCCTGAGACCCGCAAATTAGTTAAAATCTCCCGGAATCTAGACCGAGCGAGCAAAAGCGCGCATGCGAAACAGATACTGTGTTTCAAACCGTGTAACGCACGCACGGCAAAGAGGGAGAGGGAGTGTATGTGTGCTAATGTGCATGTGTGCGAAGCGCATCTAAGACAGAGAGAATCCTGATTGGCCTGTTTCTGAAAATCAACCAATCAATTGTCAGTATGGGCGGGCTTTTATCTCTTCTCCCGAGTCCTGAATAAAAATAATCAGTTATGTCTATCTAGAAACAGGAGCACCATGGCAGAGGGAGAGTGCCACAAAACAAAAAAAGTATAAGACACATTTTACGGCAGACTACACGAAAGTGTACCCCTGTCTTATAGGTGTCAAACATAATGACAGTCTTGCTCAAGCATTGCCCATGGCGAGTTATATGATTGCAAAAGGCATGTTGAGGTGAGTTGACAAGTTTCATTTCATCTGCATATTATTCAGGCTAGTTGCCAAGGCTATATGAAAACAACAACCTCCTTACATGTTTAAATTTGCAATGGAAATTAAATAAATGCAGTTTACATAAATTGTATAAGCCGATTATATAAATAGTAAAAGTAATCTACATATTTAAACATAATTAACGAACAATTACATAGACCTATAGCTTATAGAAATAATATTTTATGCTTTTATATCTTTTAGGGACCACAACATGTTAGGGAGGCTAAGCGCAGGGAAGGCTGCTCCAATATATCTCAGTTCTCCCATTCAGATCTCACTGAGAAGGGGACTACAGCTGAGATGTATTTCTCTCCTTTTTGGGGGGGGGGGGGGGGGGGGGGGGATGGCGGAGATACCTCCCTGAAATGATTGTTTGCAGGTTGGGATGTTTGTCTTAGTTTTTACAAAATGTGAAGCAGCACAATCTTTTTCAACATTATTAATAAAATAATTATTAATATGTTTCTTAAGCAGCAAATCAACATATTATAATGTTTTTTGAAGGATCATGTGACACTGAAGACTGGAGTAATGGCTGCTGCTGAATATTTAGCTTTGCTGAGTTTTCTGAATTTAAATGGTAATAATAGGTTATTACACATTATTATAGTTTTAGTGTTTTGATGTTTGATCAAATAAATACAGCCTTGGTGCGCATAAGAGACCTCACTCAAAAAATATTTTTAAGTGAAAGTGACGTGACATACAGCCAAGTAAGGTGATCCATACTCCTAATTCATGGTCTGCATTTAACCCATCCAAAGTGTACACACACAGCAGTGAACACAGACCCAGAGCAGTGGGCAGCCATTTATGATGCGGCGCCCGGGGAGGAGTTGGGGGTTCGATGCCTTGCTCAAGGGCACCTCAGCAGTGGTACTGCCGGCCCGAGATTCGAACCCACAACCCTAGGGTTAGGGTTAAAATATCCTAATTATTCCAAGCTTTTGACCTGTAGTGTAGATTATCAAAAACCAAAAAAACGTATAAACTTCACAGCCAAAAAAAGTATGTTTTAACGTAACGTGAGATTTGAACTCTTACATTAGATGCCTAAAGGTGCCTGAATTAAATCTGTGACTCAACCACATAATTTATGTCTCAATCTCCAAAATAAACCAGGACAGGCATGGAGCCGATGACTGTGCCTTCCCAGTAATCCTGAGAGTGGGGGGTCGTTGATCAATATCTCAATGCACTCTAATACTGCAAGACTCCAAACAGATGGGCCATGGTGTATGTGTCTGTGAAAACCTACCCCCGCCAGCAACCTCCACTCTTCCCTCCCTCCAGGCTGCCCACTGCTGCTCCAAAGCAAGCCTTTTTCTTTGAGTGGGAGGGGGAACAAACTACAGCCAGAGAGGCCACATAGCCCACACTAATTCTCTTTCAGAGGGGGTGGAGGATGACAGGATGGAGGGATCCACACTTCTCGTTCAGGCTTTTATGGGAAGCTTTATTTACGCCCAGGCTCTCTCTCTCACCCTCGCTCTCTCAACCCCCATTCCACCTTGTCCTTCATCCCAGGGTGGATTTATGGCCTCCGAGCTGTGAGCACTCAAACAGAGGATGAAAAGGCGCTCAGACTGCATGTATCTCAAACACAGGCTTTTTTGACACTCCAAAAGATCAGCACTGAAAAGCTAGAGAAAACAGCCACTGAGCAAATAGGACAAACGCAAGAAAGAGGATTCCGAGCAGATTCCGCTCTCGCTGTTATTGCCACAGCCGGACCACAAGCCCAAGGGCAGGAAAATCAGACGGGGAGCGACGCGCTTCTCTTGGTGGTAACAATTGTCCGATGACTGGGAAGAAGTCGCTCAGAGCTCTCTCTCCATAATCACCCTCTGAGTGATCTAAAGGAGAGCAATTACATTTCATCAGTGCTATTTATACATCAGCGGAAAACGAGTGTGCATAATTTAGATACCAGTGTCTGTGTCAATATCTCATTAAAGCTAATGAGACTAAGAGGGTGTGGGAACGCTGGCGGTGGCAGTCACAGATGTTTGCGCTGTCAATTTCATCTCCAAATAAAACCGCAAGACAAAAGAGGGGCTCTCCAGCTCATGCTCGGAGATTAATACTGTCACACAATCCATAAGACCTACAAATAATGACACAATAACCACGCTACACTAAAGAATATTAGATTAATTTATCAAGCAAACAAATTAGACTTGTGTAGCTGGACTATCAGCATGCTGTCTGGTCCATGTGTAGTTTGTTGCAGCCAAGAACCTTACACTTTGAGAAGAAGAGGCCCTCTTACCAATAAGTGACCAGTGTCTGCTATAGAGATTAAAGGAATAGTTCACCTACATAAATGGATGAGAATTTACTCATCCAGTACGTATAGGAGTTTGTTTCTTCATTGGAACAGATTTTGAGAAATTTAGCATTATGTCACTTGTTTATCAATTGGTCTTATGCAGTGAATGGGTGCCATCAGAATGATATTCCAAACAGCTGATAAAAACATCACAATAATCCACATGAATCCAGTTTATGAAATAACATCTTCTGAAGTGAAAAGCTTTTGTTTGTAATAAAACACATTCATCATTAAAGGGTTAGTTCAAAGGCCTCCTGTAGCAAATCGATGTATTTTTGTAAGAAAAATATCCAAAATGAAAACATAAGTCACTTTATTGTAGCTTGCACTCACTGTTGTAAACAGAAGCAGTTCCAGGTGGATGACATATGAGTTCGGCTTTGCGCAAGCGTATCTTAAAAGTGACTCACACGGAAGCGCAGGGGGAAAAATCGAAACAAAACAACGGTCACTAATTAAAAGTACAAAACAAGGAATTATAGAGAAGAATGTCGGAGGATTTCGCTATAAGCCAAGAGGAGACTGGTTCTCCTTTACTAAAGTAAGGAAACTTTGCTTCCTTTGCTCCTGTTAAGAAACATTGGTTTTCCTGAGCAGTGGTCACGGCGTTATTTTTTCAGTAACGGGTTGATCTAACTCGTTACAACGCCGTTAACATTACTGGACGTTAAATGCGGTGCGTTACTATGCAATGATTTAATAAACTATTTAATCCGAACGCACCTCTGGCTCACACAGCTAATGAGGAGGTGGGTTAATACTAGATACTCGATTATGATTGGCTAGGGCAGATTCATGTGTTTCATGGTAACCAATCAGAGCCAGTGTTTTTACATACATGCCGGCACACGAGCCAGCAGCACCACACACACACACGCAAAAGCTAAACAGAGATTCGCAGCAGCAGAGATGGCGAGTCAGGAGCAATCCGATGAAAAGTTGGCATTTTCAAGGTGGAGATATAAGCACTACTTCAAATTCATTGTGGTCAAAGGCAAGAACGTGAATGTAATGTGTAAATGTAATGTGTGACACGCATCTACAAAGCTAGTGGCCAAAAACACTTTTCTTACAAAGACAATACTTGAAGTGCATGATAAAACTCTTGCCGTCTGTTGACGTGCAATAAATATTGAAAGTTATGTACGAACTCATTTCAACTGACTTGTGAAAACTGCAAAACAAAAAAAAAACAAAAAAATTATATATATATATATATATATATATATATATATATATATATATATATATATATATATATATATACACACACACACACAAATTCTTTGACATATAGCAACTTTTTTTTTTAAACAGTAACGCAAATAATTTCTTTCCCTGGTAACGAGTTACTTTTATTATAGAGTAATTCAGTTACTAACTCAGTTACTTTTTGGAACAAGTAATGAGTAACTTTAACTAATTGCTTTTTTAAAGTAACGTTCCCAACAGTGTTCATGAGACTCTCCAGCACATGCGCAACACTGACCTCATACATCATCCTCCATCTGCATCTGTGAACAACTGTTGGCACGAGCTACATTAAAGTGATTACTAAATTAAATTAAATTTATGCATTTAGCAGACACTTTTATCCAAAATGACTTACAGTGCATTCAGGCTATCAATTTTTACATATCATGTAATGCAATGCTCTACCAATTGAGCTACAGGAACACTACATTTTACTACATTTTGAATATGGACATTTTTCTAACAAAAACAAATATATTCACTACAGGAGGCCTTTGTTCACCCCACAGAGGTGTGTGAGACACTTTTTTGTTTTTATTTAACTTATTTCGGACGGATGCAGTGCTACACCCGCTGAGTGCCATTAAGCAAATTGAAGGATCAAAGACAATCATTTATATAACTCGACTGGATTCCTCTGAAAAAAGAAAGTCATATACACCTAAAATGACACAAGGGTGAGTAATTAAGAAATAATGTGAATTTTTGGGTGAACTAACCCTTTGAGACGTTAAAAATTCAAACCATTGCTTCCAGCTAATATATATATATATATATATATATATATATATATATATATAGTCCTCAATTATAGTGCTTTCTCCGGTAAAAAAAAAGAGTTGTATTGCCTGAATCAGGACAGAAATATCCAGGGATCAAGCACTGTTTTTAAGCGAAAACAGTGTAAAAAACATTTCTAAACAATAAGTTGGTGGATTTTGATGTGAGGACTTTTTCACTGTAGTGTTATGTATTAGTAGACTCATATCTTGGTAATCAGAAATCGTTTTAAATTCAAAAATGCCTTGATGGATTTGTTCCTTACAAACACACAGCTTTTCACTTCACAAGATATTATTGATGGACTTGAGTCATGTTGATTACTGTGATGTTTTTATCAGCTGTTTGGATTCTCCTTCTGACGGCACCCATTCACTGCAGAAGATTCATTAGTGAGCAAGCGATGTAATGCTAAATTTCTTCAAATCTGTTTCTATGAAAAAATACAATCATCTACATCTTGGACAGCCTGATGGTGAATAAACTGACAGCAAATTGACATTATGATGCTATTGCAAATATGATGGTAAAGAAGAAAAAAAATCTTTAACATCCATCACTAGTCCAATCCAACACTGTTAAAATGAAATGCTTTGCTAGAGGGTCAATTAATTCATCCAAGAACCAAATAATATACACAGAAAACACATCACTGCTTCACAACAAAATAATGTGAAAACACACCAAATTATCTTGGAAAAAGTTAAGTACTAGTCAGAATGAGGAAGTCACATTGTGAATGTGCTCTTTTTGTAATAGCACACTAAAACAAATTTCTAAAGCTTGGACAATAAATAGCTAAAGCACAAAGACTAAAAGCCAATGTCCTACAATAGTGGAATCTAATATAATGCGAAGTGGAATCAAATATAATTTTTTTAGGAGATTAAGACTAATTAATAAATATGACTTCATAAAACATTCAATAAATTAAATGATATCATTTACAAAAGACAAAAGCTTTAATAAAAAAAATTATTAAAAAAATAAAATAAAATCAAGGAATCAGATTTGAATCAGGTATAAACATAGGTAAAAAAAAAAGAGAATTATTATAATTATTTTTCGTATTTAGTTTCTTGAACACTGCATTATAACTGACTGGGTAAAAAAGAAAAAAAGAAAAAAAACATTATGCACATAGCATCCTGTAATTAGCATAAAGCCTGAAAACTAGTTTCTGCAGCTGAAACTATTCCAATTAGTATGAACAGTATGAGCTAACCAAGAATTATGTAAATGTTCAGTTCTTAAAAACAAATTGTAATGCTCATATAATCATATACATTTTGCAGAGATAAACAAAAATACAAACCATTCAAAAAAAAAAAAATTTGTTTTAAACCCAGAACATTAAATGAACATGGGCATCAGTCTAGCCATATGACAGTTTCCTTCACCTCTATGTGCAAATTAATTCTGTGCATGGTGGATTTGTCAAGAGGTGTTTGGTTTTTGAAAAGCCCTGAGGTAGACAGATTCTCTCGGGTTGAAGCAGACAGAGTGGCTGAGGCATGCCGACATTTACACTGGATAAAAGAGAAAAGATTAGAGCCCTCTGAGCTGCAATAGACTTCATTGATTTATAATTAATCAAGGACAGAGCCGGGTCGTGAAATTGCACCTGGACATAATCCTTTTAAATCCTCTGCTTGACATCATAGAAACTAGGAAAATAGATGCTCGCTTCAAACATGCAGCTATCAATAGTAAAAGTGTGCAATATGAAAGTAATTGCAGGACATGAATTAGCTTTGCTTCAGTGTAGCAGCAGTCAAAATGGCAGTAATGGGTTGCTGAGGTTGAGGAGCTGATGGTGAATTGCTCCCTCTGCAGGTTGTGTTGACAGCAAAACACTGTTTACTATAAAACGTAAAATAAACACTGATGGGCAAAAAACAAGAAGCAAATCATTGCTCAAGGAGGCACATGGAGAACAGTGTGATTTTTTTGTTGGAGTTTTTATTCAGATTGTATTTTATTTCATTACTTTTTAAACTCTGGCAACATTTGTCATTTGTTTTTTGTCAGTATCTTTTTTTATAGTTTTATTAATTAATTTATATATATATATATATATATATATATATATATATATATATATATATATATATATTTATATATATATATATATATATATATATATATATATATATATATATATATATATAGTTATTTTTATTTTCTTTTGTTTTTCCATTTTATTTTAGACATTGAGGATTGGATTAAGAATTCCCATTTATTTTTCAGCCAATCACCTGAACTGTAAATGCAATGCAACCAATTGGCAACACTTAAAAAACTACTTTTAAGTGCCTAAATATAAATTATAATCATATTAATAATTGCTGCATATATGATATTCAATACATTTTCTAAATGAACAAAACAAAAATGTATTGAGATATTTTTTGTATATATATATATATAATAAATACTGTTTAATGGTTCCAGAAAAAAAAAACCTCAAGTATAATATAGTTTTTAAATTTATTATTTAAATGTTGCGTGCAAAAAAAAAAAAAAACACATTTACTTAAAGCTCAGCAGGGGCTAAATGGACCATATGCTAACTAGCTGAACTTTGACCCCTTTGTTTTTCTAGGCTCTGAACTAAAATGGCCCTTATGAAAGCCAAGTATGTCATTTGATGCGTCCAGACCCAACTTCCTGTTTCAAAGAGCAATTCATAAAAATGTATGTTCAACAGTGTATTTAAACTAATACCAAATTCTTTCAGGAAGGAAAAAAAAACTAAAAAGCAACCAAAAAAGACACTGAAAGCATCCAGTTATGGGGGGGAATGTGCTGAATAGTCATTAACATTACAAAGCAGAACTCCTCATGGACATAAAAACTGGTTTCAGCCTTCTGATGTACAAGACATCATTCCTTATCTTATTTATTTATTTTGACGCAAAATATGACTCCGACATTGTCTATGTAAGATGAACAGTGAACCGCAGCAGAGTACAGCTCATCTCAATGGCAGACGCTGCTGCAGCAGCACCAATTACACCTCTGTTACAGGGAGCCTGCCATGCAGGAGAACAGGAAATGAGACAGGAAGTGTGCTGTAGGCTACAGCAGAAGACAGCAGGGGAAGCGGACACAGACAGAGAGAGGAATGTGCTTGTATGCCAGAATACTGCTCAGTTCAAGTGCACTGTGAGCATTGAATTTTGTGCTGGAGGGATGGAGGGAGTTAGAGGAGAGGCTAAATAGTATGTTGTCATGGGGTACAGTAAAGACTGGAAAACACAAAAACTTTTGCACCTATTTGCATTCTGGAGAAGCAGCCATTAGTTGATGAAAGTCAAGTCAGTCCGCAGATTTTTAGAAGTCCGAGCTGAGAGATTTCACATATAACTTCTTTAAGTCTTTAATAGACTTATTGTGACAATTTAACAGCCTGGGTGGTTTAATATCTTAGATTATGAACAGACGTTGTACCATCCTTCTATAACACCAATATGAGACAGATATTTTCAGATTTCTGAGGTACTGAGGGAAAGTGCTTCTGACGTCAGTTGAGTGGTCATATCTTTTATCATGTGTTGCAGTGTGTCTGGGTTAATGATTTAAGCACAATATGCCATGCTTGTTTACAAAAACAAGCTCAGAGCACTTTAGGGAAATAGAATGTTTGGTATGGATGAATACCAGGAGGGACAGCTAAAGCCACTGACCTGTTCCATGAATTGCTCCTGAGAGAGACAATCTGTGACATTCACGCAGCCCAGCAGACAGCATGTGGGATACTCCGTAGGAAACTTGGGCTCTGGATGGTGAAATAAGTGAAACATAAGGTGAAATTACAAAGGCACTACAGTCTAGACATGCCTGATGGGATCATTTAAGTTTAACAGCTTTAGTATTACTGCCATGTACTTAAAGACATTAAACACACCTTCTTTGTAAATGTGACGGTACATGGCCTCTACCTCTGCAATCTCTTGAGGATTGGTCAGTTAGCAGCAGGAGTAATACACAGGCGCCCCCTATGGGATGTGTACCACGTTCTGCCTTCTACTGTACACAAACACAAGAAACAGAGAGGAAATGGAAAACGTTCAGATGCACTGTTCATCTCAAATGTCATTTTTTTAAGTTGACTTTAGCTTACTTTAATAATGCACGATATAAAGCCAATATACAGTTTTCAGCCAATATCAGTGATATACATTTATTTTAATAGAACTGTATTAAAAAAAAAGTTTACAGAAAAAGATTAAGAATTTTTATATCAGTCATAACATGAAAATAATTATTGGAATTTATACTGTCCAGTTTTAAAGGGGATAGTTCATTAATAACTCAGTGTTCATCTTCATCTCTCTCTTCACAGCAGTTCAGTCAGTGAAAGTGAAAGTGAAATTCAGCTAAGTATGGTGACCCATACTCAGAATTTGTGCTCTGCATTTAACCCATCCGAAGTGCACACACACAGAGCAGTGAACACACACACACTGTGAACACACACCCGGAGCAGTGGGCAGCCATTTATGCTGCGGCGCCCGGGGAGCAGTTGGGGGTTCGATGCCTTGCTCAAGGGCACATAAGTCGTGGTATTGAGGGTGCAGAGAGCACTGTACATGCACTCCCCCCACCCACAATTCCTGCCGGCCCGGGACTCGAAGTGGCAACCCTTCGATTGGGAGTCCGACTCTCTAACCTCCTTCAAGACTGTTGGAAGACCATTTCAGGTGACTATCTCTTGAAGCTCATCAAGAGAATGACAAGAGTGTGCAAAGCAGTAATCAAAGCAAAAGGTGGCTACTTTGAAGAACCTACAATATGACATATTTTCAGTTGTTTCACACTTTTTTGTTATGTATATAATACCTTATACAATTCCACATGTGTTAATTCATTGTTTTGATGCCTTCAGTGTGAATCTACAATTTTCATAGTCATGAAAATAAAGAAAACTCTTTGAATGAAAAGATGTGTCCAAACTTTTGTTCTGTAATGTGTATATATTGTAGCAGAAATGAGTCGAACCAGACAAATTAAAGAGTCTATCAGAGCTGTGTGCATTGAAACGAGAGCCGAACTCCTCAGGAAGTCATAAATCAGTTCTAGGGCCACAAGAACCAAGCAAGATAACCAACCAACCAACTTGTTCACACAACAGCTTTCAACATTAACACCAATAGAACAATTATTGACAATTTTAATTCGAAGAAGAGATTGTCAAATTTATTGTTCGTGATTGAAATGCAACGCTGGACATCACATGTAAACCCAGGAGATCAAGTTAAATACTTGCATTGACTTCCCCCATCCAGCAGAACCAGACTGAAATTCCTAAGGGGGAAGGGCTTTAAACCTTTGTCTTCACAGAAAAGTCCCTTTGCCAGAGAATGGCAAAGAAACTGCTTTTTGTACATTATATATGGACCAGAATGAACTCAAAAAGACTTATAAATGAATCATTCCATTGCTTAACTCCATATTCATTTATGTGTAACCCACACATTTGACTATCATGTTATAATCACTTATTGTGTATGTCTTTTGATAACTATAGGATACATAGTCATGTCTAGTATTGATATAATAAAATTTTCTTGCTTGATATTGTCCTGACGATCATTTATTTGTAAAATATATCATAATCGTGTTATAGGAATCATGTCCAAAATTAGATCCTGCGAGGCAGGAACCACATGCTTGGTAAGATAAACAAATGATTTATGATACCCCCGAGCCAAGACCATATCTGATTGGTCAAGGCAACATTTGAGGGGTGGCCAACAAGGAAGTTTAAATACTTTGGACACCATGAAATTTTGCTTTTACTTCTAGCATTGCTTGTGCTATCAGTCATGCTATTAGTCATGCCTGCTCTTAGCTTTTAGCTTGTAGCTTTGCTACCTAGCTTTAGCTTGTAGCATCTAGCCATGCGGTCAGTCATCATTGTTCTTTAAGCGCGGTTCCAGCGTGCTTCAGCCTGCATCCCTGCTGCTACTTAGCCACGATGAGAAGGAACACAACCTAGTCTCGTCAAACTTTATTTCTTTTCTTTTCCGTTTGAGAGTTTCGTGTTCTGAGTTAAGTTTTGTAACGTCCGTTCAACTTCAACCAGCGCACACGACTCTGCACTTTCAGCCAACGCCCAACAACCACGGGCTTCCCAAGACATCACTTCAGAGACTGAACTTCCAGCCAATCAACGACCTCGGGATAGCCCTTTCACCGAGGCTCCTTCTTCACAGGAGATGCAAGTAACTTTACCTCCAGACTGTGACCTTTACTGGTGTATCTAATGTAATTTTAACCTCATTGAGGAACTCAATGCGAGCGCTAATTACGTGATTGGTGGTTGTTATATGCAATTTAAAGTATTGCTGTGAACTTGGGATTCCAGATTTCCATTCTCTTAAACTCACCTTTTCCTAACTTTCGATCTTCCTGCAACTTGTGTGAATGTGTGAATGCGTGCGTTTATGTGTTAGATTAGTTTATATGTCTTAGATTTATCTAATAAAGCCTTATTCATATTGAAAAGAGAAGTATCTTGTGTTTTGTGCTTACAAGTTAATGTCTTAAACTGCCGATCTTGTTACTGTGCTAATTGATAGTGTTTCACTATAGTTTGGATATTAGTATCCAGCGCAGATTTGATGTTAAACGGCTCGTTCACTGAATCGCAGGGCGTCTCAGTGACCAGCCGTGAAACAGTGATTCTGTTCAAATTCCCTTTAAAATCTTAAATGATTCCCTTTGAGCTAAATTGACCTGTTTCCGTTACTATATATATATATATATATATATATATATATATATATATATATATATATATATATATATATATAAAGATGGATCATTAGCTGTGGCTAATGTGAATCTAACCCTGGCAATTACTGCAATACTGTAGGTTAACATATTTGAACAGCCACACCTGTTCTGGTCAAACTCCAGAAGTCTGTCTTTGTTTACATTTAGTAGTTTTGATCAGGACAGAGGCTGATTCATAGATTTATGCAAAAAAAAAAAAGAAAAAAAAGAAAACAATATATTTATCTGATACACAGATAAACAGCAGTTTAATTCAGTGGATGTTTTCGTCCACGAACATAACGAAAGGGTAGTGAATTTGCCCACAGTGTATTAGAGTTGCACGATTAATCGTTAAAAGATCGCGATCTCGATTCAGACACCCTCTCGATCTCATTTCTAAAAGACGACGATTCCCCGAGTCTGTTAAACCTTTGACAAAGTCTTACCAGATCATTCAAATCAGTGCGCGCACTGCCGCTGACACAGAGAGAGCTCTTACCATGTTTGGTTAAGAAACATCTTCACAAACAGTCTTTTCAACTACACAGTATTATATCTGTCTTACAGTCATTTATATTATCACAGAAATACTGGGATAAAGTTTATAGTTTAAATATAAACATTGATGTCTATATGGCAGCGATCAAAATATAACAAATCCCCTTTTGAAAGTACTGCGCTTTAAATAACGTTTGTGTCGATTGCATTGTTTCACCAATAGGTGGTGACAAGTGTCTTAATTTATTTGTCAATGAATTAATTTTTCATTCAAGAGAATCGTTCAAAAACGCTGATTCATCCAGAAATGAAACAAGTGTAGTAGGTTTATGAGTGAGTCGTTGAATCAGTGATCTAAACAACTTTTTCATCATTCTAATATTAAAAAAACTGGGGTTTTAAATATATTATATATACACTACCAGTCAAAAGTTTTTGAACGATAAGATGTGTAATGTTTTTTTAAAGTCTCTTCTGCTCACCAAACTATATTTATCTGATCCAAAGTACAGCAAAAACAGTAAAGTTTTGAAATATTTTTACCATTTAAAATAACTGCTTTCACTTGAATGTATTTTAAAATGTAATTTATTTCTGTGGTGTGCAGCTGTATTTTCAGCATCATTACTCCAGTCTTCAGTGTCACATGA
Organism: Carassius auratus; assembly: GCF_003368295.1. Classification (NCBI taxonomy): domain Eukaryota; kingdom Metazoa; phylum Chordata; class Actinopteri; order Cypriniformes; family Cyprinidae; genus Carassius; species Carassius auratus. The sequence goes on from NC_039249.1 coordinate 32,499,700, forward strand.
TCTTCAGAAATCATTCTAATATGCTGTTCTGCCATTCAAAAAAAAACATTATTATTATTATTATTATTATTATTATTATTATTAGATTTTTTTCAGGTTTCTTTGATAGAAAGTTCAGAAGAACAATAATTGTGTGTAATATAAATATTTTGTTATAAATGTCTTTGTCACACTTGATCAATTTAAAGAATCCTTGCAAAATAAAATAATTAATTTATATACTTGTGATAATGAAAATGTTAATAGTAATAATAATAATAAAGAATCGTAGGAGAATTGTGATCTCTATATGAGATCAAAAAATCGTGATTCTCAATTTATCCAGAATCGTGCAGCCCTACAGTGTATTGTTAAGTTTTTTTTTTAATTTTCAAAGCATTTTCCCAAAATATGTGTCAAAATAAGATGTCAACAAAAATTATTCCATTAGCTGAAACACACAGAGACAGTTGTGGCCAAAATAAGACAACTTAGTGGACGAAAACATCCCCAACAACGCATAAGGGTTAAACATAGCACATACCGCACCGTGAAAAAGTTGAACCGTGCCACTCTTAATGTGTGCCCATGATTGCCTCTTTCTTATAGACACACTCTTGAACATCAGGCACTTGCATCTGACACCAATGCCATCTCTGCAGCAGCTCATCCACAAAATCCTTCTGGTTTCTCTCTGTTCCTTTTAAGAGATCTCCAATATACTCCACAATTGCATCAGCATTGTCAATAGAAAGGATGTACCTGTCCTGAAAAACACAGATATTTTACTGACTTTTCTAATACAGTGTTACTTATTTTCACAAATATATATAAAAAAAACAACACACTAATAATAATAATAATAATATATTTTCTCCATATGGTCGATATCATATGGACAAGGCACTTCGGGACTAACGTTAAATCTCATAATGCTTACCAAGATGTTTACATAGTACTTCTTATAACACGATGACAATATAATAATATTCGCCCACCAAGTTATCCCACGTTATGTCTCCATTCATGCTCGTCAATTCTGTTATTTATATGTTACCGTTTCATGATTTCGACAAATGATCTCAGAGAGACTTGCGCAAACTTATTTAAAATGTACTTACTGTACAATGTCATCGCTTGCTTCCAATCCAAAACTATGCTTTAATTTATCAACAGTCCAGCGAAGCAAAGATTCAGTCATGATGAAGTTAAAACTGTGAGACACTGCAGAATCTGTACGTAAACTGACAGATTTCGGCATTTGCTCATTCAGTTGGCTTCCGGGAGATGCTTTTCATAACTAAAGTCTCGTACTGGTCAGTTAAAATATGGTAAACAATGCTTATACTATATTAATATTTAAATATGTGTTTTGAATTAAAAGTATATTAAAGTTTTCCAGTATTGTGAGCATACATGACTATAATTTATAAGTAATGGGATAAGTTTTTATTTATTCAAACACACATTAAATTGGTAAAAAGTAAATGCATTTGTAATGTATTAGCCTATTTCGTGCCAAAGTTATATATTACGTTTCATTCCTTAATTATGATGGTTATATTTTATTTTATGTGATTAAAACAGGAGTTCTCAACTCTGTTCCTCAAGGTCCTCATTTTCAGGTGTGATTGATTAGGGTCGAAGCTAAATCCTGCAGGAAAGTGGACCTCGAGGGCCAGAGTTGAGAACCCCTGGACTAAAATATACTTTCTTAAAAAATAAGAAAATAAAAAATAAGAAGAAATAAGAAAAAACAATGTAGAAGTTCAAAACTGGTGCAACACTACTTTGATATGTGCAAGAATGTTTTATCATAAATTTGTACAAAGAGAAAATAAGAACACCAAAACACATTAAAATGTCAAACCAGAATGGGAAAATAACACATACTAAAATGAAATGTATGCAGTAGTGAACAAGAAGAAAAAATTAATAAAAATCAAGAGCACAAACCATTTAAGAGTAATAGAATGTTCTGGAGGAACACACACACATTCACTTAACGGATCATAATAACATGTTACTATGTGATTGCTTTTTTCTGTAGTTTTTTAATTCTTATTTTTACCTACAATAGGATTGCAATTAAATATAATTAAATTTAACCTCCAACAACAAACAGTTAAAATAACTAATGACTGATTTCTCTTTGACGTGTTAATATTAAGCAATGTTTAGCACGCTTACTGTCAGAATCACCTACTATGAAAAATGGAAATAGAAGCTTGAAGTTCTCATTTATATACACATAGGTAACTAACAGTCATATGTAGGTTACTCTTGTTTCACAGGTTTTGTTTTTGTTTTTGTTTTTGTTTTTTTGCAAGTGAACTAAATATTGTAAACAAAACCACACGTGTGCTAAGTCATCCATTCATTGGACAGAAATTCTCAAGCAGGGAAAAGCAAGAAGTTCTGAAACAGGCTAATCATGGAGATTTTTCGTAGTTATTATTTTACTGATTTTCTGTTATCAGCTACAAACGCAATATGAAGACACTTATTAACATCATAATAGACAATGCCATCTATACTATACGATGTTGTAACAAGGATTTTGCGGAGACAAAAAAGTGCTGCGAGACGACAGAACACCAGCAAAGAAAGCATGCTGCTCTTATTTGCGCCTACCATGGCACACTGACTGCTGTCCGCGTCCTCCGCGCATGTTCCACTTTCCCGGAAGAGATTGCTGCATTAAAAGACAGAGTAAGTTGATGTGTAATGTTAGAAGTATGAAGCGTATCTTCTGTGGATCTACGCCTACCTCCGAATACACAAAAGTGTCGAATAAAGGTTTAAAAAATCAGAATACAGGAATGGCTCAGTCAGAGAGCGGACATGTTGCTTCGAAAGACTCTAAAACCAGATCAGACGCAGTAAGTTAATAAATTCTTTATTTTGTTATATTGATGACCAGTTTGCTGCATTACTTTTACTCGCCCAACATGCTGAATTAAGATTAATAAGAAATATCCTCCACAGAAACCAGCGACCTAATGTCAGGATTGTTGTGGAATAATACATTACATTTCGGTTTGTTTTCACCATACTCTATCGAGGCTACTCAATGTGTAGGGTGGAACTGTGTGTCTTTCGGTATTCACTGCCACTATAGGCTACGATGCGCACAAGCGAGACATTTCTTTAAATTTCTCCATTTGTGGTCTGAAAAAGAAAGAAAGGCATACAGTGTTAACAACACAAGGGTGACTAAATTATGACACATTTTTGGGTGAACAGGAAGTTACAAACGTTTCACACGGGCTACTTTTACCAGTACCGATAAATATGCAACATTTTACGCAAATTATAAGCTATGTTATGTAATATCTCATTAAAGTAGCTTACTTCAAAATTTTTGCGATCGATTTAGGGGCACGTCATGAATGCTGTTTTTTTTTTTTTGGAACATAGTAGCTGATGACGAGCAACCATGTCCCACAGCTAGATTCCTATTGAGAGTGAGGAGTCACGTGTCGATTTGGGTTGATTTGGGAGTGGTCTGAGCCGGTCGGCCCTGATGGCAGGATACGCTATCTGTTGACAGGGGCAATGCCTTCAGAACTTCACAGAGGCACGACTAAACATTTCAGAGCGCTTTCATTTTTGCGCATTTATTTTGTCGGCGGAACAGATCGAGACGGATCTACAAATACGAGAGAGAAAAGGAAGAAAGCAATGCAAAAACATAAGGCGAAAGAAAGGGGACCTTACAGGAACAAGCTCACACCAAGCGCAAAACAGCGGTGTTTGGAGAAGCTCTCATGCATCCAAAATATCGACCCATACGAGCTCCCTGCAGCGGCACAGAGACCTGAATAATTTACCTCTGTGCACACATATGGACATGGGGAATTATATTGTTTACGATGTAAGTGACCTCGCATTCACGGTGTTAATGGCTTTAATCTAACCAGGACATTTACATCTTGCAATCACACATTTAACTACCCTTGCTAACCCAGAACTGGGTTGTCCACTTTGCAGCCCCCAACACAAAAACCTGGGCTAAAATCAAATCATAACTAAACATACACAGCTTTAGCCTACATCAAAACATGTTGGAAACGTTCGTATACATTGAACATCTCGTTACAATCTAGTGTTTACGAAACAGTCGCAGTTAATTACTTTGTCATTTTGGTCAAGAAGTGCATTCTAAATGCAATGTAATTACAATACACTAAAACGCATGTGAATAAACTTACTTTGGCCAGTACAACACTGTTTTCATCACCTGCTGTAGATGGACCCAGCCAAAGCAGAAAGCCTCGTAACTTTCCAAAGACTTGTGGCTTTTAAACTCCTGCATTGTGTAGTAACTTAAACCAAAAACAAAATAATTCCCAATGTCCATATGTGTGCATGAGGTAAATGGTCCAGGTCTCTGCGCTGCTGCAGGGAGCTCGTATGGGTCGATATTTTGGATGCTTGAGCGCTTCTCCAAATACCGCTGTTTTGCGCTTGGTGTAACCTAAAAAAAAACTGTATTCCATTGTTCCTATGTTTTCCTTATGTATCGTGTGAGTTACTGGAGCAGTTTTTAAGGCAGCAGTAACTTCCATGCATGGTAAAACAGTGCAGAATTGCGAGAAACTTCTCTACTACCGAGTTAACAACACATGTAAACAATCCTGTTTCGCCGCGGTATCCTGCCAACATGGCGGAGACAGTGATATCGAGGGAGGGGACGACAACTCCTCAACTTCTCAATACACTGTAAAAAAAGTGAAAAACCCTAAAATTTATGTAAAATGTCCTATTTTAAATAATGCAAAAAAAAAAAACTAACTTTTTTTTTTTTTACAGAAAAACAATGTTATTTTAAAGATATTACCCAAAACATTTGGATAAAACACCTTAACTGTAAAAAGAAAATCTAATTTATATTAAGTAAAGATTAAACAGAAAAGCTGTTGTTTTATTTTCTGTATTATTAATAACAGACATTTGCATTGTAAAACATGAACCTCCAGCAATCAATCAAAAACAGCATGCATGAAACAATGTAAATGATCCAGGAACTACACAGTTACTGTCTTTGAATAAAGCAACATGCAGCATAACATCAGTCTCTTGTATTGTTCTGCTAGAATGAAGCACAGGCTCTACTCTTCAGCACAGTGGTAACCTCACAAACTCACAGAAACACTTCTGTTCCCAGAATCTTCACTAATTACAAACAAGTTTGCCCTTATTATTTCTACCACATAAAATACATTTACAAGTTTAGATGTTTTACTAAAAATAATAAAGTGTGATGTCACCATCATGGTGGTCTATGTTTGCTTTAATTGGGCTCTTGACCCTTGTCTTTCTTCATTAGATCTTTCTCTGTAGTAATGCATGTTGTGTTGTAAAGGAGTGAGCAGCTATTAGCTCTTTTTATATGATAGAGTCAACAGGTGCTGGCCTGGTTGGTTTCAAAATTACTTTCTGCTTTGCATTTATTTGTTTAGACTTAGAATAATCATCCCCATGAAACTACAGCTTGCAAGGAAAGTACTGCACTATTAGTTATGAATAAATTATAAATCTGTGGTATGTAATGCTTATAAATTATAAAAATAAATAAATAAAATAAATATAAAATAAATCAGTTACTTCAGACTTATGTGCCCTCTAGAAGCTTGCGTTCTGCAAGTGAACATCGCTTGATTGTGCCATTCCAAAGAAGAACAAAGTCACTTTTACGGACTTCCTGGTGGAATGACCTCCCCAACTCAATCCGGACAGCTGAGTCCTTAGCCTTCAAGAATCGGCTTAAAACACATCTCTTCCATCTTTATTTGACCCTCTAACTTTAACACTCACTATTCTAATTCTATTCTTTAAAAAAAATCTAACTACCTTTCTAATGGTAAATGGACTGCATTTATATAGCGCTTTCATCAGACCACATGACCATCCAAAGCGCTTTACAATTTGCCTCACATTCGCCCATTCACACACTCAAGCCCCTTTCACACTGCACGTCAGACCCACAATATTCCCGTAACATTGCCTGGTCGCCTTCTGTGTGAAAGCAACCACGTCCCCGAATTGATTACCGAATCGAACCCGGGTAGGGGACATAGTAACATTGCGGTCATAGATCCGGAACGAGCGCTGTGTGAACAAAAGCCAGATCTAATTCCGTATCGAAGTGATGATGCGTGTTATCGCGCGACTCTTTTACCGGCTGTTTTGAAGGAAGATCAACATTCGCGACGAAAACATATGTGCAAACTGTAATGAAGCAGAGATCAGTTAGTTCCTCACTTTCCGCGCTGACGCCGAGATCGTTTGCTTGCTTCAGTTAAAGTATAACGTGCCAAGCATTGTCGACTCGTACATTACACGTCACGCGCTGATGTCACGTGTCGTTACGGGATCTTCAAGGGTTGTGTGTGAAAGCACGCACATATACCGGGTCATCACTGGCAGTGTGAAAGTGCCAAATCTAGCGACCAGGGAACAATTACAGGAACACTTTACCCCTGTATTTGCCGGAATGGCAGTGTGAAAGGGGCTTCATTCACACACCGACTGCGTGTGTGTGTGTATGTGTAAAGACCTGTAACACTAGCTTTCTCTATTCTTTTTTTTATTCTATGTAAGGGAAACAGGTCAATTTAGCTCAAAGGGAATCATTTAAGATTTTAAAGGGAATTTGAACAGAATCACTGTTTCACGGCTGGTCACTGAGACGCCCTGCGATTCAGTGAACGAGCCGTTTAACATCAAATCTGCGCTGGATACTAATATCCAAACTATAGTGAAACACTATCAATTAGCACAGTAACAAGATCGGCAGTTTAAGACATTAACTTGTAAGCACAAAACACAAGATACTTCTCTTTTCAATATGAATAAGGCTTTATTAGATAAATCTAAGACATATAAACTAATCTAACACATAAACGCACGCATTCACACAAGTTGCAGGAAGATATAAAGTTAGGGAAAGATGAGTTTAAGAGAATGGAAATATGGAATCCCAAGTTTACAGCAATACGTTAAATTGCATAGACATGAACAACCATCAATCACGGAATTAGCGCTCGCATTGAGTTCCTCAGTGAGGTTAAAATTATATTAGATACAACAGCAAAGGTCACAGTCTGGAGGTAAAGTCTCGAGGTTAAAGTTCACCTCCTGTGAAGAAGGAGCCTCGGTGAAAGGGTTGTCCCAAGGTCGTTGATTGGCTGGAAGTTCAGTCGCTGAAGTGACGTCTTGGGGAGCCCGTGCTTGGGCGTTGGCTGAAGCTGGAGTTGTGTGGCTGGTTGGAGTTGAAACGCGCAGACGAGGTCGACGTTACAAAACTTAACTCAGAACACGAAACTCTCAAACGGAAAAGAAAAGAAATAAAGTTTGACGAGACTAGGTTGTGTTCCTTCTCATCGTGGCTAAGTAGCAGCAGGCGTGCAGGCTGAAGCACGCTGAAGCACGCTGCAACCGCGCTCAAAGAAGTTCAGTGATGACTAAACAGCATGGCTAGAAGCTAAAAGCTAAAGCTAGGTAGCAAAGCTACAAGCTAAAAGCTAAGAGCAGGCATGACTAAAGCAGACTAAAAGCCAGAGACTAAAAGCAAGATTTCATGGTGTCCTAGGTATTTAAAGTGGCCTGTTGGCCACACCTCAAATGTTGTCTTGACCAGTCAGATATTGTCTTGGCTCGGGGGTATCATAAATCATTTGTTTATCTTACCAAGCATGTGGTCCGAATTTTCCTGCCTTGCAGGGTCTTATTTTGGACATGATTCCTATTACCAGGTTATGATATATTTTACAAATAAATGATTGTCAGGACAATATCAAGCAAGAAAATTTGATTATATCAATACTAGACATGAGTATGTCTCCTATAGTTATCAAAAAACATACACAATAAGTGATTATAAAATGATAGTCAAATGTGTGGGTTACACATAAATGAATATGGAGTGATGCGATGGACTGATTCATTTATAAGTCTTTTTGAGTTCATTCTAGTCCATATAAATGTACAAAAGCAGTTTCTTTGCCATTCTCATGACAAAGACTCGTCAGTTCTCTCAGATCGTGTCTTTGCTTATTCACACTGCGTGATTGTCACTCACATGAATAAGCAGCGATTTGCCTGTGATTTTTGGCATTTGTCTGCGATTTCTCAAAACGTGTTGGCGAGCCAAAAACGGTGCTAAAATCGTGGAGTCTGAACTCGACTTTACTTGTGATTTGAAAGGAAGGACTTACCCTGCATCTCAGTGTCCCTGCTTATACTACACTCTTAAAGTATGTACCCTTTTGATGAAGAAAAAGTACACACTTTTGAGTATGTATTAGAAGAGTAGGCAAGCTTTGGGGCATATTATAAAGTCATACAATTGTGTCTTGAAAGGACTGCACCTGTTACACGCACCCTGTCACTAAAAACTGGCCTGTCAATCATCTTGTCACAGTTAACATCCTCCACATTTCATTTAATTTAACTTCCTTACAGTACTGTAGAGAAATTAAGTAGCTCTGCCAGTCATGGGTCTTTCATGTGGAGAACTCTGTTCATTTTCTGCATGATGCATTTGAAAGTTAACGACCAAATTAATGTTTCTAAAAGTTCACATTTCTGTTGCAGATGAAACATAACACGGATAACAATAAATTAATATTTTTTACCAGGTTAAATGTTGATTATTAGTAACTCAAACCCCTTTTTGTAAACCTTTCTACCTAACCGTTGATCATGCGCATCCGCCACATTTGTTGCTTTTCTCACGCGTTTTATTTGTGTTTGTAGTTCTGGACCGAATCCTTCACCAAAGCGCAATGGAATATGGGCAATTTTAGCCATTAGAGTGTGCACTGATCCACTCTTCCAAAATCAACCTGAAATAGTAGACCATCCAGGGTCTTTTGGCATACTGTTTTCAACATACTATGCTTTGGGACACACTAATTCTAATCTCACATACTATTTAAGATGGAAAGTATGAACATTGAGATGCAGGGTTAATTCCCAATCAGCTGCTGAGTTCATGGGTGGAATAAACATTTGGCAGGACTTTTACTTTCTGTGCCCTGCCTGGACTACCTCCATCTGTGTTTTATCCAAATTAGGATATACTTAAATTGTACATTTTTTTGTTGTTTGTTTGTTTTGTTTTGTCTGGCAGCTGCTGCCATTCATTTGACCATTTTATTATTTGTATTATTTTTTTAAGGTGATGGTGTTTGGTAAAATAACAGTGTTTTCAGTATATTTAAATTAGGGTATTTTACTATAATTGTATGGTTTTTGTTTGGCAGCCTCTTCTGTCAGTCTTGACAATTTTTCTTTTCCTTTTTTTATGGAAGGCAGGCAGCTCTAGTTCCCATCATGCTTTGCATAGGACTAGATAAGGAGAATAAATGTTGAAATTAAGTGATTTATTTGTTTTCATTGGGAAAGGGAAAGACCTGTTAGTGTTTAATGCTGTTATGTTTGACATTTAAAAGAGTTTCTATCATTTTGAACCATTGTGTTTTTTGTGGCTACCTTTTTTTGGCTGCCAGCCATTTTAGAGTTTTTTGCTGATTATGTAATTTTACATACATTTGTATATAATTTAAGAAAACAAAGAAACACTGTATAAAAAATATAGTACTCCTTCTGTATAAAACATGTGAATTACTGTAATGTTCATGTCATACATAAATTAACAGCAAATTTGTTAATTTACAGATACTGTTGATAATTTTACAGAGTTTTGACTACAATTTAAAATAAAAGAAAATAACCATAAAAAAAAAAAATCACAGTTCCCTTTCAATACTTCACTCATACTGCGTCGAAGACGCATATGGGAAAAACCCCTTTTTTCTCCTGAACTGAAGCCTTAGTCAATCACGCAGTGAAATTGCACAGCCATTGGATCGTGCAGTGTTATTAAAACAAACCAATGGCTTGGCAGCGGTGCTGCACGAACCTATGGCAGCGAAGCCCACCAAAGCCCGCAGAAATGGGCGGGAAATCTGGCTATATATTGGCCGCTTCGCCACAGGAATTCAGATTATTTCTCCTTCAGCGACGACACATCGCTTCGCTGATCTCCGCTGAACTGCTCGCCGTTGACACGCCTCGCACTGGAACGCGACTGCCGGTCCCCACCGCAGATACATCGCTTCCCTGCGGCCATCCGGTGAGATATATTGAAAGAGCAAATTTCTCTAAAAGAGCCTTTTCCTACGGCGTTGTTGCAAATGCCGTCTCGTCATTGCAGCTCTGCACGCTGATGACGGGCACAGCGAGTGTGTCGCGTGCTTGGGGAAACCCCACGCTGACACTACACAGCACTCACGGGGAATTCGTGTTCTCATTGCGAGAACATGAATATCGCCTCTCTGCGCTCGCGAATCGCTTTCTTTTCAGAGAGCGATCTCGCTCCTCGCGCCCTCCCTTTTTCTTCCTCCCACGAGCCGGCGAGGAAGAAAAGGCGGGGCAGAGGATTAAAGAAGCAGGATGAAAGCGAGCTCACGCCGGCTCAGCCCCCGCGTGCCTCGTTTTCTCCGCCCAGAGGGGATTCCCCAGTCCTCTTTGTACAGCCAGACCAGTGTCCCTCTGCTGCCGTGAGTGATCTGGTTTTGTTTGGAGGGACTGAGGAGGAACTGCTAGAGGACAGCATGTCTCTAGCCGCTTCAGATGCTGAGGAGCTGTCGGGCTCTCCGGACCCCGCCCCCTCGAAGTCATCTGAACCAAATCGCTCGAAACTCGGGATGGACGCCGAGCTTATCCGCGTTCTCTCCAGGGCAGTGGATGAGCTGGGTCTGGATTGGGCTCCTCCAGAGGAACCAGCCCGTAGCCGTCTGGATGAATGGTTTCTGCCGGGGCGCCAGCAAGCCCCTCGTCAGCGAACTGCTCCGTTCTTCCCGGAGGTCCACGACGAGCTCACTAAATCGTGGTGCGCCCCCTACTCAGCGCGCCTGCGTACTTCATCTTCATCCGCCCTCACCTCAATTGACGGCGCTGATGAAAGAGGATACGAACGGCTGCCGCCGCTGGACGAGTCTGTGGCCGTGCATCTCTGCCCACCAGCAGCTATTGGATGGAAAGCCAAGGCCAACCATCCGTCCAAACCCTGCCGTATGACGTCGGCGCTCGTCGGGCGTGCCTACTCATCGGCAGGGCAAGCAGCCGCGGCGCTCCACTCTATGGCGGTGCTGCAAGTCTTCCAGGCCAGAGCCCAGTTCCTAGATGTCCCACCCCCCCCAGCGGCCTCTTTGGCCCGGCGATAGAGGGATTCGCCGAAGCGTTTCACAGAGGCGTAGAAGTCGTCCCAGGCAATGTGACACTTCCTGCCGAAGCGCGCTTCATCTGCTGCTGCCAGTCGCCCCAGACCCTGGCCCAAGATAGTGCTGGACCCTGCGCCGCCGCCGTCATCCTGATTGACAGGAAAGAAAGAGGAGGGGGCTAAGTCTCGCCACAGCCGGACCACCCCCCAAACTGCCCCGTGTGTTCTACCGTCCATCTCCAGATGTCGACGAAGTTGTTCCTGCTGCAAACAATGGGCCCTTGTTAGCGCCCAGACAGCAAAGCGCTGTTATAGTGCAAAAAATAAAAAACACACTCCTTCACAAAAAGAGCAGTTTTCCTCAAACAACACTCACGAGTGCTATGTCCCCCCACAGCGGTCAATCACTCGAGTTAATACAACCTCTGTCCATCCGGGCCTCACAATGGCAAGCCATTCCCGGGGTATCAGATTGGGTCATGGGAGTAATAAAACACGGCTATTCCCTTCAGTTCGCACGACGGCCACCACGCTTTCGCGGGGCTGTCACCACTTCGGTGCATAACGAGAACGCTCACGTTCTTCGTGCCGAAGTGCTGGTGCCTGCTGGTGAATGGAGCTATAGAAATCGTTCCCCCAGTACACCGCGACTCTTCCTAGTTCCCAAGAAGGATGGCTGGGCCCCATCCTCGATTTAAGACATCTGAACCGTGCCCTCATGAGACGGCGCTTCAGAATGATCACATTGAAACAAATCCTCTCGCAAATAGGCTCAGGGGATTGGTTCTTTTCGCTGGATCTGAAAGATGCTTACTTTCACATCCAGGTAGCCCCCCCGTCACAGGCCGTTCTTGAGATTTGCCTTCGAGGGCGTGGCTTACCAATACAAGGTCCTCCCCTTTGGGCTGTCTCTGGCGCCTCGCACGTTCACAAAGTGCATGGATGCGGCTCTCTCCCCTCTCAGGCAGAAGGGCATCCGCATTCTCAATTACCTCGACGACTGGCTAGTTCTGGCTCAGTCAGAGGGGGAAGCATTGGGTTACAGAACTGTGCTCCTCAGCCATCTGGAATGCCTGGAGCTCAGGGTGAATTTTGTCAAGAGCTCACTGTCCCCCAGCCGACGGATATCGTTTCTGGGAACAGTGTTAGACTCAGTGACGATGAGGGCAACAATGGTGAAGGAGGGCGCTGCGGCTCTACAGCGACTTGCGGCCTCTTTCAAAATAGGTGCTTCTCGACCCCTAAAGACATTCCAGAAGCTGCTGGGTCTTATGGCGGCGGCATCACCGGTGCTGGAGCTCGGGCTGCTACGTATGCGCTCCCAATATTGGCTGAAACCGCGTGTTCCACCTCATGCATGGCGTCACGGACGCTTGAATATCAAGGTGAGTCAGGACTGTATTTCGGCCCTGACCCCTTGGAGGAACATGCAATGGATGGAACGGGGTGCTCCACTTGGTATGGTTTGCAGAAGGAAAGTGATCTCCACAGACGCGTCCAACAAGGGTTGGGGCGCGCTGTGCGAAGGGAAACCCACTTTCGGCCAATGGTCGAAAGAGGAGAGCAGGCTTCACATCAACTGCCTCGAGATGATTGCAGTTCAACGAGCCTGCCAGAGCTTCCTGTCAGACCTAAAGAGCCACCACGTGCTGGTCAGATCGGACAGCATGACGGTGGTCTCTTACATAAATCACCAAGGTGGGCTGTCATCGACGCGTCTCTTCAGACTAACGTCGCGACTGCTGGAATGGACCCAAAGCAATTTGGGGTCCCTGAGAGCAGTGCATCTTCCGGGCAAGCTGAACAAGGGCGCGGATATGCTGTCAAGAAGTGGAGTCTCCTCAGAAGATTGGAGACTCCACCCGCAGACGGTTCAGAAGATATGGGAGGTCTTTGGCAGAGCAGAAATAGACCTCTTTGCCTCAAAAGACGACTCTCATTGCCCAATATATTTTTCCAAGATCGAGGACGCGTTGTCCCAGGACTGGCCCAACCGTCTTCTTTATGCTTTTCCTCCGGTTCCTCTGATTCCCCAAGTAATCAGGCGGGTCAGGGACCAGAGATGCAGGGTTCTGCTTGTAGCCCCATTCTGGGAAAATCAGCACTGGATAGCCGACCTTCTCAGGCGGACGGGGCGATTTGGCATACACACCCAGAGAAGTGGTCTCTGCACCTTTGGTCGCTCGACAGGAGCCCGCGGGACTCCCTGAGCGTGTGCTAGACACAATTTCACAGGCTAGAGCTCCGTCTACATGACGCCTCTATGCCTCCAAATGGTCTGTGTTCTCCACATGGTGCTCAGACCATGGTGAAAACCAGACCTCTTGTGACGTATCAGTGATGCTGTAATTTTTGCAAGAGCTCTTGGAGAAGGGACGATCCCCCTCCACGCTCAAGGTCTATGTAGTAACTATAGCGGCGTCACACGCCCTTATAGCAGGCCAGTCGGTGGGCAGGAACGACTTAGTCGTCCGATTTATGAGAGGTGCCAGACGGCTTCATCCGCCTTGCCCTCCCACCGTCCCTTCTTGGGACCTGCCCACGGTGCTGAGAGCCCTGAAGGGGGCCCCCTTTGAACCGCTACAGTCCATAGGCCTTAAAGCCCTGTCGCTAAAGACCGCTCTGCTGTTGGCACTAGTGTCTGTTAAGCGTGTGGGCGATTTGCAAGCACTTTCGATAAGCCCTAATTGCCTAGAATTCAGGCCTAATGACTCGAGGGTCGTCCTGAAACCGAAAGGTGCTCTCCACACCCTTTAGAGCACAAGTGGTCACCCTCTCTGCGTTACAAAACACAGAGGAGGATCCAGGGCTGAATCTACTTTGCCCAGTGAGGGCTCTAAAAGTCTACATAGAGCGTTCTGCGCCAATAAGACGATCAGAACAGCTCTTCATATGCTTTGGAAACCGCACCAGAGGGTTACCGGTCTCCAAGCAAAGACTTTCAAGGTGGATTGTTGATGCAATCCAGCTAGCCTACTCTTCTCTGGGCCTGCAAAGCCCAATTGGAGTAAGAGCCCATTCGACGAGAGCAGTGTCTTCGTCTTGGGCATGGTCTAGTGGTTTGACTATCGCAGAAATTTGTGAGGCGGCTGGCTGGAGCTCGCCGTCCACATTTGCTAGATTTTACAATCTAGACATCCCGGCACTTCATGCTAGGGTACTTTCTGTGTGAAGGTCACTTTCTTGTTCCTCATTTGCATGCTCTTGGCCATTTTTGCCCAAGGCTCAAACTCTACTCGTATGCACTCGGTCCCTTGGGTACTGTGGCGATACGAACACGGGATGATCAGGCTAGGCCAGACATAACCTTATTGAGCTTATTCTGCCCCTAGTTGCTGTTGTCATATCTTGGTTTAACAAATCAAGTGTGATTGCGTTGGTCGTCCTCCCTTCTTAGCATGGCGTGATTGAACTGGGTTCCCATATGCGTCTTTGACACAGTACGAGTGAAGTATTGAAAGGGAACGTACTGCATTCCTTGCCATGCTAAAAAGGCTGCACAACTCAGTCGTCGCTTCAGTCGAAGTTACCTGAATTCCTGTGGCGAAGCGGGCAATATATAGCCAGATTCCCTGCCCATTTCAGCGGGCTTCGCTGCCATAGGTTCGTGCAGCACTGCTGCCAAGCCATTGGTTTGTTTTAATAACACTGCACGATCCAATGATCGACGGGAAAACAGTTGGAGCGCTCGGGCGTATGGTCTAAATGGGTTGTCTCTATTCTCTTAATGAGTAATGGGTGTTTTTTGGGTGTAACTTGCAATAAACCTATAAGAGTCTCATCTTCCATTCCCAAAAAATCTTATGCATCCTTTAATTTTTTCTTTGTGTGCTGCTGTGTGTCCCTGTGTTTAATAAGCAGCATGTATGCTCTTTAAATAACAAAGAAAAAACATTGCACCAGACTTTAGACCAGGGGGGTATTCCAGAAAGCAGGTTATGTGACATACCTGGGTATATTTAAGAGTAAATAAGCGGATAACCTCAACTTTCGGTTCCAAAAACAGAGGTAACTTTCAGGGTTTGTTAGTTTTCATATATATAATATTTGATGTTAATAAGGAAGCGCTAATATAAGTAGGCTAATAAATAAGGTAATATATTATTATAATATGATTATTTCTTTTATTGGCATATATAAGAGTTGTCTGTATATATTATAAAACATTATGACAAGGTAATATTTAACTTATTTATTTATTTTATTTATTACATGTTCTAAAATCTCACACATGGATCGGCATTTTCTATAATGTCTAAATTCTAAATCAAAATACATATCTGATATACTTAATATATAATTAGCATAAAACAAACAATATAATTCACATTCTCAAGGATTAAAGATTAAATGGAAAAAAATAAAAATGATTGCACAGCCTTCAATTAGGTGGCAATATGCACTAAGCATGTAAACAACTAATGAACAAAAGAAGAAAGAAACAGCTTGACTCATCGATTCGTCGCTCCGTTGAGAATGTCTTGAATCTTAAGTGGGAACATGCTCTGAGTTGAATTAACTTACTCCCAGACACTTTTTTGGAACCACATACCTCGAGTAAGCAAGGTTTGGAGTTAATCAACCGAGAGTTCATGATTTAGTTCACGGTAAGTTAACCCTGCTTTCTGGAACATACCCCAGGTTTGAGTTGGTCTATGGCGTAGTTTATTTTCAGCTCCTTAAAATAGCAATGCACCTGAACACACCTCATTGTTTAGACCAGCACGGCCATGGGTGCAAAAATGAGCGCAAATGCATTTGCTAATTAAATGACATGGACAGGAAATGCGAATTGCGCTGGACTGAAACTAGCAAACAGACTTGCGCTGCGCCTTGCGTCGCATTGCGCTGGGTGTATTATAGGGCCCTATGTGTCACTATAACGAATTTTGCAACTGGTGTCTCTTCTCTGATGTGTTTATTAGATGGACTTCAAGGATGGGAGATTGTACAGAATGGAGCTGACCACTGGGCAACCGAGTTGAACAGAATACCATTGCCAGACAACACAGTCACCAAATGTTTTGTAACATCTAATAGGTAAGTTTGGTATTTTAGATCTTTCAAGAAAGTTTTGAGCTCATTTTATTTCAGTCGATGTTCTAATATGAACATAAATGCAATACCAAACCAATCCACACATGAATCACCCAACTCAACTTTGTCCTCAGTCAATGTTTTAAGGAGCAGCTGATTGATCTGAAGAAGGAAGGCTACAGTGATGCTTTGATGGATCAACTGCGACCTCATATCAAAATATCAGACTGGTGAGCATTTACTCAAACTCCCACAGTATCCTTGATGATAGATTATGTCATTATTTACTCCCTTGTTCATTGCATTTTAAACCTGTGTGATTTCTTTGTACAAAAGAAGATACTTTGGAAAAAATGTCTCAGTGTTGTTGTTTTTTTGTTTCTTTTTTCTTTTTTGTCCATATAATAAAAATTAACTGAGTCTAATAGGGCTGCACGATTTTGGGAAAAAATGGCATTGCAATATTTTATTTTTCTGCGATTATATATTGCGATAAAATAAAATAAAAAAATTCTTACAAACAAAAATGGGGTGAGCACACTTACTTTCTCATTTTAAATGATTTAAACATCAGAGTATTATTTAAATTAGAGTAATTTTTTTTGTAACTTTAGGATATGGTTTGAACATGAACTTACCACGAGCAATACTTTACTATATTTATTAATCTTTGTTTATCTTAGTTTATTAAAACACAGCTGTTCATTGTTTGTTAATGTTACTTCACAGTGCATTAACTATGTTAACAAATACAGTTCAACTTTTGATTTCAACAGTGAAGGCTATAGCCTAAATGTTGAAATTAACAGTGTTGTAGAAGTGCAGTTTAGTAATAGTAAATGTTAAATAATGTAGTTGAATAGTTTAATAAATAGAAAATTATTGTAAAGTGTTACAGATTTTTTTATACACCAATTCAGACGCCTCGTCAGTTCAGTGTTGGACAGGTCAGTTGTTTAAACCATTCATTAAACTGAATCGGTTCAAAGGAATCATTAGTTTCACGAATCAACGTGTAAGGCACACCTTCTTTAATTATCTCTGCAGTTTAGGATATCGCACAAGAACACAGAAAACATTTCATCACTCATTTCATTTTTTTTTTTTTTTTTACACCATCGTGTCAATTGATTTTGATTAATAGGCACGAGGGAGAGAGAGCAATACAGCGCTCGTGTTGTTTGAAGACGGTGAAGGCGAACGTGCACGCACGGCCGGGGCTCTCTCGCTCTCTCTCTCTCTCTCTCTCTCTCTCTGCTCATTCTTATATGCGCCCTGTTAAAATGACAGGACTTAAAAACACATGCAAATTATAAACTTTCACTCTATGATGGCTGTGCAATTAATCCGCGAATCACATTCGTCAAGGTCCGGGGAGCCGCTGGCCCGTACAGTTAATGGATGACGGATCAACTACGACAGCCTACATCGCACATCCTGCGATGTGACTATCGTGGATTCGTACATCGCGATATCGATGCTAAAACGACACATCGTGCAGCCCTAGAGACTAATATTGAACACAATCAACTTTCTAAACATTTTCTTTCATGTTCTGCAAAAGGCCAAAAGTCACACAGGTTTGGAATCACATGAGTGAGTTTAAACGATAAAAGTTTTCATTTTAAGATGAACTATCCCTATAAAAAGACAGTACCAGTATTAAATCATATTCTAATGAAAACACAATTTTTGTACAGAGCCACATTTATTTGATGTCTTATCTGCAGGTATACCCCACTCTCGGATTATGAAAGTCAGTATCAGTTGTCTGTAGATTTGCTTGATCAGGAGAAGAATCCCATCAGTATCTATCATCCTTATAAAATTTTCTTTCAAAGTGGGAACGATTATCCATGGTGTCAAGTAAGTAGAATAACACTGACAGTCCAGTTATTCCCCCGTAATCAAGATACTAGTCAAAGCTTAACTGTCCTGAGTTTGTTCTGCTTTATTTCAGATCAGCTACGTTTTTAGGAATTATGGACCTGGGGTTCGGTTTATCCGTTTCACTCATGGAGGGGGATGGTCTGGAATACGGATTACTAACAGTAGTGTGGAAATCTGTCCAGCTGCAGAGAGGTAGTGTTTTCTAGAGTGATTTTTTTACATTCCTAAATTTAACAGACACAAAAGTGACCTTCAGGTAAGGAATTCTAATGTGTCTTTAGGAGATCACCTCACAAAGCTTTATTATACTATAGATGTATTCTGTACCTATAAAGATACTGTTAAATAAAGGACCCTAGCTGACAACTAGAACTACATCCAAAGACGCATTCTGCTTAGGGTACAAAAATCAACGACGACAATGATCACAATTCTCGATATCAGAGCAAAAATTAATATTTGAGTTAAAAGTCCTCAAGTTTAGTAAAGACAAATGAACTGTCTGTAATAGAAAAAAATAAATAAATTTGTTTTGAGAAATGGGGCAGGGGGTAAAAAAAAAAAAAAAAAAAAAAAACTCTTTTTTTGTGTGTTTGATTATTTCTATGTAATATTAATAAGAAATAGTACAGAAATTTAATCAATTGTCACTTGACTGTTCAAATTAAACATATTTTTATTTAAGCTACAAAAGTGAGGTGGAAGGGGCCGGGTCAGAAAAGCACCTCAGGCTGGGATTTGATCCCAATGGCCTGAAGCACAACAAAAATTTATATACAAATCCATATACATTGTCAGGAAAATTACAAAAAAAAAAAACAGTACATAGTACATCTCTGCAATTTACATCTCAAGAATTATATGTCTAGATTATGAAATATTGTTGACAGACACTGTTTTTATCTATATGTTTACTCAAAACTTGTATTCAAATTGCAATTCCTCGCAGATATAATTAATTACCACAGAGCCACGATATTTTATTTTATCTTTTTTAAGGAATGAGGCTGATCACACTGCCATTATATGGACATTTTTCAACATTTCTCATCATATGAGAGAAACAAAAAATAATAGTAGTCTGCCATAAAGATGCTCCCCCACAAGAAGCAGATTAGGGTGCTGCCACATTACGAGTTGTTATCACTGCTCAGAAGGGAAGTGTTTGACATGTGACTAATGCAAAGGTATTTGTGTCTCGGCTGGTTTACTGTAATATCGTCAGAATATGAGACATAAGACTTTGTTTCCAATCGTAGGTTGAGATGCACAAAACCTAACTTGCTTAAGAACCCCAGCGCGCAAGGTGATTCATATAATAAACATTGCACAATAAGTATCACTATAATGACATTTTGTGTTAGGTAATGGCTCTTTTCTGATGTTGTCATTAGATGGACTTCGAGGATGGAAGATTGTAGGTAGTGGACGTGACTGCTGGGTTATAGGAGAAAATCGGAAGCCAATTCCAGACTCGGTCACCAGCTGTTTCATAACATCTTATGGGTATGTTTGATATTTTAGATCCTTCAAGTAAAGTTATGAGCCCATTTTAATTTCATTAAATATAAAATATGGAAATAAGTTAATTGCCAAGCGAAATCCACACATGAATCATCCATAAACTTTGCCCTCAGGCTGTGTTTGAAGCGACAGCTGATTGACTTAAACAAAGAAGGCTACAGTGATACTTTCATGGATCAAGTGCAACCTCATATCAAAATATCAGACTGGTGAGCATTCACTCAAACTTTCATTTCATGCCACAGTATCTTGGATGGTGGATTTCATATTTTGTGAATGACCTGTCTATCTGGGTCACATGTGCCTTATGCTGGAATTGTGGTTGGTAGTATTGACAGATCCGACACAACCCCAAGATGAAAGCCCAGTTTGTTCATAGTAACACTTTTATTTGATGTTTGTCTGGTGCAGGTATGCCTCATGCCATGACTGTGGAAGTGAGTATCAGATCTGTGTAGAGTTGCTTGATCAGAGGAAAAACCCCATCAAAACCTTTCAGCCTGAGAAAGTTATATTGTCATTTTGGAATGGTGAGCCGTGGTGTGAAGTGAGTAGAATAATACTGACCATCCAATTATTCCCCTGTAATCTAAATAATGTGCAAATCGTAACTGTCCCTCTGTTTGTTCTACTTTATTTCAGATGAGCCACGTGTTTAAGAATTATGGACCTGGGGTTCGTTTTATCCGTTTCACTCATGGTGGAAACGATACACAGTTCTGGGCAGGTCATTATGGAATACGGGTCACTAACAGTAGTGTGGTGATATATCCTGCTGATGAGAGGTAGTGCTTTCAATGCAGATAAAAGAAACATGTAGTCATAGGATGAAACAGAACATTAAAAATGAAAATAAAGTGCAAATGTTAACAACTACTGAACGTCCACTTGAACGCATTGGGTGTATTAATGTGGACAGTAAAGACCACAGCCTCTAGCATCAACTTTTAAATGGTACAAGACCTGAGTAATCAAAATTCCCTTGATCTTTCAACATGCAAGAAGAGGTCATTAAACTTTAACAACATCCTGTTGTTTTTGCAAGTTTTAGAACTCCAAACTTTCCCATTAGACTAAAAACTAGGGATGAAAAGATTCCTCGATTCGCTTGGTGCACCAGTTTAAAAAGTGTGCATCGGCTACAAGTTGTAATTTATATTGTGAAGCATCATTTTGAACATATTTGCATTGGTAAAAACAATTTATTTATATATAATTACTAGTGGATGTGCTATACTTTTATTGTTTAGAAAGTGACCAATAATCGGTGACCAATATTTTATATGTAGATTGATTTCTCCTCTCTAAACCATACCTGTTAGCCCTCCCATTTTTTCCAGGATTCTCTCGTATTTTGCGATTCTATCCCACTATCATCCTGTTTAAATATTTTTTCGTATTTGTCCTGTATTTTTAAACTTTCTATAAAAAAAATAAAAATAAAATCCCAGTGGGCGTATTTTATATAAGACTACCGTAATTTGTATGGGCCAAACCCTATAGACTTTATGGGCCCAAACTCATTATATGAATAATCACAACCAGAAATTCCAATGTTTATATTTACACGTAGAATGAGGTATAGCTTACACTTCAAAATGCTATTTAATTGATTAAATATGAGGCTGCAAGTTTCTAATACAGGTGCTGCGCTGCTTTGTTTACTGCGTTTACGGGAGAAACGGGTACATTTCTGGCGAATAAATTGCCATTTTTCAATTAGCCCTTCTGCTCTGTTTAGACCAAAGCCAAAAACAACCCTTATTTTTTTACACAGAAAACACGCAGTTGTAAATGTGAACTGGTGGATCGACAAGAACATAATTAACTAGATAAAAAAATGTCTCAATACAAACTTTAAGTTGGCTTGAGAAAGCCTGACCAGAAAGTTTGAAAAGTTTAAGAAGTTTAAAAAGTTTTAAGTTTGATACCAATTTACTAGCCTGTCACTAGCATGTTACCATCAATTCAGTTCAATTCAAGTTTATTTGTATAGCGCTTTTCACAATACAAATCATTACAAAGCAACTTTACAGAAAATTAAATTTCTACAATATTTAGTAGTAGCTTATAAGTGGTGACTGTCAGTTTGTGCACGTATGACAGGATTTTTCAGAAAAATTAATACAAGACGTAGTCAGCCAGACGATGAACATTATTAACACCAATTATTATATGATGCAGTCACACTTGTAACAATATTTGTTAGTTCTATCATGTCCCTATCATGATCAGCAAGTGACTAGCATGATTAGCAAATTACTAACATGTTGCTAGCATATTTCAAGCATGATTAGCATGTTACTAGCATGTCCTTAACATTTTTCTAGCATGATTAATATTTTACTAGCATGTTTTTTAGAATGATTAGCAAGTGACTAGCAAGTCGCTAGCATGGATAACAAGTTACTAGTATCTCACAAGCATGTTTCTAGCATGATTTCCAAGTAACTAGCATGTTTCTAGCATGATTAGCATGTCACTAGCATGTTTCTAGCAAGATTAGCAAGTGACTAGCATGTCGCTAGCATGTTTCTAGCATGATTAGTAAATGACTAGCATGTCTAACATTATTAGCAAAGTTACTACCATGCCGTTAACATGTTTCTAGCGTGATTAGCATGTGACTAGCACGTTCCTAACATGATTAGTAAGTGACTAGCATGTCACTACTATGATTAGCAAGTTACTAGCATGTCGCTAGCATGTTTCTAGCATGATTAGCCTGTTACTAGCATGTGCCTAGCATGATTAGCAAGTTACTAGCATGTCACTAGCATGTTTCTAGAATGATAAGCATGTGAAACGGCTATACTCCTGGCGAAAAGCGCTATCTGCTGGCAGAGAATAAATTGGCATTTCTGGGATTTTCTAATAATTGTTTACATTAATATAATATATTGTTATAATATATTGTTATATAATATATAAAAATTGTTACTTTTGACCAGGAAAAACTGGGGTTAAAGTACAAAACCAGACTTGAAATAACCTAACAATAATAAATATATATATATATATATATATATATAATATATATATATTGTGGCGGGGTGAGGAACTACACGACAACCGATGGACAAAGAAAGTCCCCGAAGGGTGGATTTATTAAGTAAAATAGTGCTCTTGGTGAAGGCGGTGCTCTCCTGTGGCGCTTCAAGTCCCTCGTGCTCGCTGTGTCCTGAGTGGTGGATCCCGTGCTGTGCTCTCCTTAGTGGTGCTGACGGTCACACGCTGCTCTCTGTAACAGAGGAGGAAAGGGTTAGCGTCCTTGTTGGGAGACATTCCTCACCACTCTGTCTTCCTCCTCTGCTTAAGAAGGCTCCGCTTGATGAGCTGCAGGTGCAGCCGCTCAGCCCGTGATGAGCTCGTGCCGGTGATTCCCGTGTGTTGCCAGGGCGACGCTGACGAGCGCTCGGGACGCATGTCACACTCCCCCCCCCTAAGCGTCGACCTGCGCCTGCGGTACAATGGGGAGATATGGGGAGGGTGGGGAGTGGAGCCTGACAGACCTGCGAAAGCTGCCCCTATCCTGGAGAGACCGTCCGCGTTGGCGTTGGCCGTCCCCGCCCGATGTTGTATGGTGAAGTGGAAGTCCTGGAGCGCAAGGAACCAGCGGGTTACCCTGGGGTTGGTGTCCTTTGCGCGGGCCATCCACTGCAGTGGCGCATGATCTGTCAGCAGGGTGAACCGGCGTCCGAGGAGGTAATAGCGGAGCTCCAGGACTGCCCACTTGACGGCCAGTGCTTCCTTCTCCACGGCGGCATACCGTTGTTCGGTCGGGGTCAGCTTCCGGCTAATAAAGATCACCGGGTGTTCCTCGCCGTCCTGGACCTGGGAGAGAATGGCTCCCAACCCGGTGTCCGAGGCGTCGGTTTGCACCAGGAAGGGGCAGTTGAAGTCGGGGGCGCGCAGGACTGGCTCCGTGGTGAGGGCGGACTTCACCTGCTGGAACGCCTCTTCCGCTTCTAGACTCCAGGCTATCTTCTCCGGTTGCCCCTTCCTGGTCAGATCTGTCAGGGGAGAGGCTAAGGAGGAGAAGTTAGGGATAAAACATCGGTAGTATCCTGCCAACCCCAAAAAGGCTCGTACCTGGGTCTTGGTAGAGGGCCGCGGTGCCGAGAGGATAGCTGTCACCTTCTTTTCCTGGGGGCGGATGAGGCCACGTCCCACGCAAAAGCCCAGGTACTTGGCTTCGGAGAGAGCCAGGTGACATTTCCGGGGGTTGGCGGTGAGCCCCGCCCGGCGGAGGTCCAGCAGCACCCTCCGGAGCCGCTCTAAATGTTCCCCCCAGGTCTCTGAATGGATGACCACGTCGTCGATGTAGGCCGCGGCGTAGGCCATATGGGGCCTCAGCAGGACATCCATGAGCCTCTGGAATGTGGCGGGGGCCCCGTGCAGGCCGAAGGGAAGGACCCGGTACTGCCAGTGGCCACTGGGGGTCGAGAAGGCTGTCTTAGGCTTGGCATCCTTAGACAGGGGGACTTGCCAATACCCTTTGGTGAGGTCGAGCGTCGAGATGAACCGGGCCCTTCCTAGTCGATCCAGGAGCTCATCGACGCGGGGCATGGGGTAGCCATCGAATTCAGAGACCTCATTTAGGCGGCGGAAGTCGTTGCAAAACCTTAGGGTGCCATCGGGCTTCGGGACCATGACGATGGGGCTGGACCATGGACACCGCGAGGGCTCAATTACCCCTAGCTTCAACATCTCCTGTACCTCTGTCTCGATTGCGTGTCGCCGAGCCTCCGGGACACGATAGGGCCGCTGCCGGACGATGACTCCTGGTGGTGTTCGGATTTCGTGCTGGATGACGGTCGTCCGCCCTGGCAGAGGGGAGAACACATCCGAGAACTGACCGACCAGGTGCTGCAGTTCCGTCTTCTGGGCTGCGGAGAGATGGGGATCCATGTCCACAACCACGGGAGAGGTGGCGGCGAGGGCCGAGAGCTGGGGCCCGGTCCCCACCCAGCGCTTCAACAGGTTTATATGATAGAGCTGCTCTTCCCTTCGACGACCAGGTTGGCGCACTTTGTAGGTGACGGGTCCCACCCGTTCGGTGACCGTATACGGGCCCTGCCAGCGGGCCAGGAACTTACAGGCTGAGGTGGGGACCAGTACCATGACGTGATCTCCCGGCTGGAACTCCCGGGGTTGGGCAGCCCGATTGAAGAGGCGCTGCTGGTCTTGCTGGGCCTTGGTCAGATGCTCCCGGACCAATGGCATGACCCTGTCGATCCGCTCTCTCATGGCCTTGACGTGCTCGACGGTGGTCCGACATACCGCAGGCTGTTGTTCCCAGGCTTCCCGGGCGACATCTAGGAGCCCTCGGGGTTGGCGGCCGAAGAGGAGCTCGAAGGGCGTGAAGCCGGTGGATGCCTGGGGCACCTCCCGGATCCCGAACAGCACATACGGGATCATCTGGTCCCAGTCGCGTCGGTCCTCGGCCACGACACGCCGCAGCATCTGTTTAAGGGTCTGGTTAAAGCGTTCCACGAGCCCATCGGTTTGTGGATGGTAAACGCTGGTCCGGATCTGTCGGACTTTGAGGAGTTTACAGAGGTCAGCCATGATCCGGGACATGAAAGGTGTGCCCTGGTCGGTCAGGATCTCCGCTGGTAGGCCAACCCGACTACTCAGTAGGAAGAGCTCCTGTGCGATGTTTTTGGCGGTGGCCTTGCGGAGGGGAATGGCCTCTGGGTAGCGGGTGGCATAATCCACGATAACTAGGATGTGTTCATGCCCCCGGGCGGACTTCGGCAGCGGCCCCACCAGGTCCATCCCGATGCGCTCGAAGGGCACCTCAATGATCGGCAGCGGGCTAGGGGGAGGAGTATGTGGCGAGGTCCGTTGGCACGTCGGGCACGCTTGGCAGTACCGCTTGACATCCGCCTCTAGTCCTGGCCAGTGGAAGCGGTCCCGGATCCATTGCACAGTGTTTTGGGCGCCGAGGTGGCCAGCCATCGGGTGGGTGTGGGCAAGTTCCAAGACCGCCGGGACTTTGCTCCGCGGTACCACCAACAGCGTCTTTTCCTCCCCCCTCCGCTGGCCGACATAATAGAGCAGACTGTTTTGGATGATGAAGTGGGGTGTGGGGTGGGGAGCTGGTTGTAGATCCTCTCCTTCCGCCACCCGCACTTGAGACCAGCAATGCTTGAGGCGCTCGTCCCCACGCTGCTCTTTGGCGAGCGTCCCCCCTCTCGCTATCTGCTGGAAGACATCGAAGAACAGGTTAGAGTTTTGGGAGGGGGACTCACCTCCTCGAGGGCTGTCCGACGTCAGCAGCGCGGGGCCTCGTCGAGGGCGCCTTGCTGGACTCCGGCGTCGGCGGTTCCCGGCCGGGCTAGCAGGCTGTGTGCTGGAGGTGAGGAGCTGATCGAACCCCGGCCAATCCCGGCCGAGGAGAACGGGTACCGGTAGGTTCCTTAAGATTCCCACTTCGACGGGCCAGGAACCAGGTGTCGCGGTGATGGTCACTCTCCGGGCCGGCACATGCCTGGTATCCCCGTGCACGCACGTTATCGCCAGCCGGGCCCTGGAACCTGCTCGGGGTGGAAGGACAGTCGGTTGTATCAGGCTTACCCAGCTGCCCGAGTCGAGGACGGCGACGAATGGCCGGCCGTTGATGCGCACCCTGGCCCGTGGTGCCTTCGGCGCCGGACCGTGGACTGAACAGCCTGCTAGCCATGTCCGTCCTGGGGAACGCGGCGGCTCGGTGGGCATTGGCTCGTCCTGGGGGCCGGGAACCGCAGGCCTGCTCACGGGTCGCTGGGTGCCCTCCGGCGAGCGTCGCTCCTGGACCACCCTTCGGGGAAAAGGCGGCGCTCGCTCCCCTATCTCCCGGTGTTGGGCGGCCTCCGCCAGCTCAATGGCCTCCACGAGCCCGTCGAGATCGGTGGGGTTCCTCATGCCAGCCGCCTGCCTCAACGCGCGGGGAAAGGCGCGGAGGAGTCGGTCGATCACCACACGCTCAGCTACCTGGTGTGCGGAGGGACCCCCGGTCAACAGCCAATGTTGGGCCAACCGGGATAGTTCGTCCTCTGGCCACGCCTCCCGGACTGCGGTGGCCTCAAACATCCGAAGATACATCTCCACGTCGTCATGCGACGTCATTCGTGGCATCAGCTGGACGGCTTGGACACGGGGGTCAGGCAGCAGCGTGCGGTGGGCGGCGGCGCGGAGGGCGGCGAGCTCACGTTCGGCGTCTCCTTGACGTGAGGCCATGTGCTCCACTATTTGTTGCTGGCGGATGCTCACCTCGGTGAGGTGTTTGAGCAGTTCTTCCATGCCGGGGGAGGAGCGGCCGCCTGTGAAAACAGAGCAGATACAAATGTCAGGGGAAAAAAAACAGGAAAACAAAAAAAAAACAAACGGGTGGCTTTAACGGTCTCCTCAGGGGTCGGTTGTCGGTGTCCACCTCACACTCTTGCCCGCATTCTCCACCAGTGTGGCGGGGTGAGGAACTACACGACAACTGATGGACAAAGAAAGTCCCCGAAGGGTGGATTTATTAAGTAAAATAGTGCTCTTGGTGAAGGCGGTGCTCTCCTGTGGCGCTTCAAGTCCCTCGTGCTCGCTGTGTCCTGAGTGGTGGATCCCGTGCTGTGCTCTCCTTAGTGGGGCTGACGGTCACACGCTGCTCTCTGTAACAGAGGAGGAAAGGGTTAGCGTCCTTGTTGGGAGACATTCCTCACCACTCTGTCTTCCTCCTCTGCTTAAGAAGGCTCCGCTTGATGAGCTGCAGGTGCGGCCGCTCAGCCCGTGATGAGCTCGTGCCGGTGATTCCCGTGTGTTGCCAGGGCAACGCTGACGAGCGCTCGGGACGCATGTCACAATATATATATATATATATATATATATATATATATATATATATATATATATATATATATATATATATTAGTGCTGTCAAAATTAGCGCATTAACGCATTCGATTAATTTGAAATATTTAACGCGTTAAAAAAAAATAACGCAATTAACGCGGTTGCAGTTTTTTTTTATTTCCAGTTGTGGCCTATGTGTGTTCAACGTGCAAAGAAATATGGATAAGACCAAGGAAGGACTTTTAGACGGAAAGTTTCAGTATAAAACTCTGCCGGATTACACTTCAGTCTGCCACAAGAAACATTACTCTTCATTTAGTCTGCCACAAGAAACAGCAACATTAAAATCATGAACTCAAATGTCATTGTTTAAAAAAAAAAAACAATGACTGTAACAGTGCGTAAATCAGACCTTTCTGTAACGCTAACGTTAATAAGCCTAAACGAAAATAACTAAATAATTGTGTAGCGGAGTATTTTTTGTACACAGTGCCGCGAACTGTCAAGCACTCCTGTACGCGCGCATCACTGTCCTCCTCGCAGCTGCAGCAACTTGCGCTCTCTCTCTCTTCATCAAGCTTTAAAACAAAAAGGGGACAAAAAGATCATATTGTCTTTGTGCATAGGCTATAGATTAATTAGATAAATGAATATCTAAATTTGTGCCTTGCCGTCTACGGTATTTTTTTAGAACTTAGAAAAAAGATGCTGCAGCCAATGAACAGCCAGCGGGGGCTGCAGGACGACTCAACCTCCGCAGACAGTTTTTAATGTTTATCAGACAATAAATACTCAAGATTTTGCTTTAGTATAACTCACAACGAGTTTCACACACCTTCTCCGGCCACGTTGAGTTGTTGACACTTAACAGTGGGAAAAGCGACACATGCGCTATTCACTTGTATAACTTAAGGGTGAATGGGTAATGTAGTTTCTGCTCTGGGTGGGATGAATTAGGAAGCTTGCATTGTGAAGGGCGCTCTGAAAATCGGCAGTGCAGGTAAAAGATTAAAACCTCTATTAAAACAGATGTCCAAATGAGCGTACCGGTACGCTACAAGCACGTTATGGGCGCACGGAGAGGTGGCGGTACGCTCAAGAGCTATTTGGAAGTGGCGGTACTGAGTACTGGTGCGTACTGGCCCACTTAAAGCACTGGCAATGACTATACTTTGGAATTTTTTTGCAGTCCACTTAGAATTCAACATGGAAATCATTTTTGTTTTTTTATTGGCATTGATTGTTTTGAAATTCAAAAGGTACTTACATGCCTGTGTTTTTATTTCTGTAATAAATATGGCTTTCAAGCCAACAGTTAATTTGGAGGATATTGATGGTTTATTGCAGGTATGTTGTTTACATGAGAAAATCTGTGTTACAAGTTAAACAAAAATTCCAATAAACAATCATATTTAGAATTTAAATAGTTTCTTTGTCTTGAGTTTACATTAATTATTTACATTTTACATTTACATATCCAAAAAGTTTCAGTCTTTTAATTGCGATTAATCGCGATTAATTTTAAAAAATTGTGCGATTAATTAGTTAATTTTTTTTAATCGATTGACAGCACTAATATATATATATACAACCTAATAACCTGACGCAAGTGAACGAGCGCTGCTGCGTGCATGCGCACTAAACAGACTGAGCAAAATTGAATAGGAGCGCAATAATTCTTGAGTTAAATATACATTTTGCATTTTTTTGGACATGAAATGTGTCTTTTTGTATTTTTTATGTATAGCACAGCAGTAACTCTAAGTGGACTATTGTAATAGGTAAAAAAAATTTAAGCTAAGTAGGCTACAGAAATAATTGCTAAGCTCAAATGTTTCTTATAGCAGTTAAAATGTAGTAATTTTCTTTATTATTTATTTTCATTTTTGATTTCGTGATTTTAACTTGTAATTTAGTTATTTAAATGCTTTAAAGAGCAATTTTAGATTGTAATGTTCTAATGTTCTGCTATCTAAAAAAAAAAATTAGTAAGGAATAGTTGATTCATGGCCATTGAATTATTAAAAAAATAATGCACAACCGAGGTGGTGATGCAGCCACGCCGCAAAGCAGAATATTTTTCTAATAATTGAATGGCCCGAAGTCAATTAATCCACTTATACTACGGTTACCACACCTAAAGACATCGATCAGATGATATAGTTAAAGGGTTTTGTCTGGTTTTTGGACTTAAATCACTATTGTGAATAGGATTATTTCTTCCGCATATCATCCAATGCATATCAAAACGTCATTTTAAAGCTGGTAATGAAGGCTTGATCCGTTAATTGTCACGACTGGGATACAGGAATACACAGAGAGATCCACGTGCAGGTATGTCGTTTAGGGGTTTAGGGGTAATCAAAAGGGTAAACAGTCCAGGCAGGGGTCAAAACCAGAGTATAAATCCAACACGAAAACAGACAAGAACACAAGGCAAGATCAAGACTACGGATACGTCAGGATAACTAAACATTAGACAAGGACTCTGTGACACATACTCAGACAGACTGGGTATAAATACACAGAAGGTAATGAGGGAACTGGAGACAGGTGGGGAATAATCAATTAACCCAAACAAGGAGGAAGGTGACCAAATAAGGGAACAGACAGTTCATAAAATGACAGACACCGTGGGAAAGGCAAGGCAAGGCAAGGCAAGTTTATTTATATAGCACATTTCATACACAATGGTAATTCAAAGTGCTTTACATCAAAGAAAGTAAAATAATCATGAAAAATAAGAAAAAAAAATAAAACAAGCAATTTTAAAACTTGCATTTAAAAAACATTTTAAAATGTTTACTTAAAATCAATTTAAAACAGTTAGAAATTGATTTTATATAAAATAAAACAGTGAAGATATAGTGCAATCAGTTCGGACATAGCACAGTGCTCATTCAATAAATGCACAACTAAACAGATGGGAAAGGAGGACATCTAGTGGAAACCCAGGGAACACAACCCAGACACTGTGACAGTACCCCCCCTCTACGGAGCGGCTCCCAGATGCTCCACGACAAGACACAAAACAGAGACCAGGAGGGAGGCGGACAGGTGGAGGCTCAGGGGGAGGGACGGAGGGCCAGAAAAGAAAAACATGGGGAACAGACGCTAGAAGTGTGAACACAAAACAGGGAGACCTGGGGCCCATTCTTCGTACGTCGTTTATTACATCCAAGATCAAATGACACATCCAAGATGATATCATCGTGCTAATCAAAATCCGGCTAATTGAGTTCTGCGAACACACCTGTTGTCTATGATTAGTATCGCTGGATTGAGTTATCTGAGATAATTGCGCGTTCATGTGTTGTCTTAAAAGGGGATATGTATCGATACTCTAAACCATGATCAGCAGTGCAGCAATTGGCTGGTGGCAAGACACCTGACGAAAAACTTGACAAATTTCTGGACTTTTATAAGGAAACAGCCAAGCAAACAAAACTACATAAATGTTATCATAGATACATGAAACAGATAATAGATACGTTTTTTTAATTAGAATTTTTTTTCATGATTCCCAATTATTTAGATTCGCAATTTATAATAGTTGTGCAGTCTTTACATTTTTATTTCAATGTAGAAAATATATATTCGTTTCATTTTACATTTGGACAGATTTGTTACGTGACAGCATTAATGAAAGTTTCTTAAGGGTCAATATCATGTTATCTGCATCTCCTGCACTCCATCAAGCCACTCTAGTAATAGCAGTCATCACTCAAAATAATGCACGACTCTATTATCTGTATAGCATGTGTTTAAGACTCTAATACAATTATAAAGTAATAATTTTATGACAAATAAATATTTCAGTGAGGAAAACTGGCTGTCTATAGTAGGCTGTTATGGACTACACAGCATTTTTATATTATTTTTAAATATTTTTTTTTTATGATTATAATTTTAAATTATTGTCCCTG
The DNA here is from genome assembly GCF_003368295.1 of Carassius auratus. NCBI lineage: Eukaryota > Metazoa > Chordata > Actinopteri > Cypriniformes > Cyprinidae > Carassius > Carassius auratus. Next base: position 32,531,113 of record NC_039249.1, read on the forward strand.
GATCAGTACGATACTCTTGTAATAAAGTAGCGGACATATTTTGAGTATCAGTTCTGGTTGAAAAGAAGCGATCTAATCCTGTTTACATGAAATAAGCCTGCTCCCGAGCAGGTTTAAGCTTACGGACCTGTTGCTATGACAGCAGCTCAGGGATGAGCTTCGAAGAACCAGACGATCCAAGATCATGCCAAATCTTCAACAATCTAATCCAGCTAACTGAGTTAGCGACGTACGAAGAACGGGCCCCAGGAGGGAGGAGGACCAGAGGAAGTTCAGGGGGAGGGATGGAGGGCCAGACTAACAGAGAGGAACAAGGACAGGAGTGAACACAAAAACAAAAAGCAAAAAACAACATGAAGCCCCCCAGGGCGGAGCAGAAGACCACCACGTCCTTGTGGTCGAGGCCAGAGTCCTCCAGGGCAGGGCAGAAGACCACCACAACCGTATAGTCAGGGCGAGAGTCCCCCAGGGTGGAGCAGAAGACCACCACGCCCTTGTGGTCGAAGCCAGAGTCCTCCAGGGCAGAGCGAAAGACCACCACAACCATGTAGTGAGGGCGAGAGTCCCCCAGGGCGGAGTGAAAGCCCACCACAACCATGTAGTCAGGGCGAGAGTCCCCCAGGGCAGAGCAAAAGACCACCACGTCCTTGTGGTCGAAGCCAGAGTCCTCCAGGGCGGAGTGGAAGACCACCACAACCGTGTAGTCAGGGCGAGAGCCCCCCAGGGCGGAGCAGAAGACCACCACATCCTTGTGGTCGAAGCCAGAGTCCTCCAGGGCGGAGCAGAAGACCACCACAACCGTGTGGTCCGACCAACGGGAGGACGACAATCTGGCAATCCCATGGTGTGCATACTGGACTCCAGAAGATCGGTGCTGACCCGACACTAATCATGAAGATTCTTGGTGACTTGTATTTGTACATGAAGATCATTGGTGACTTGCATTTGTACATGAAGATCATTGGTGACTTGTATTTGCTCATGAAGATCAATGGTGACTTGCCTTTGTTCATGAAGATCAGTGGTGACTTGGCTTAGTCCTTGAAGATCACCAGTGACTTGCCTTTGTTCATGAAGATCAGTGGTGACTTGACTCCGTCCTTGAAGATCACCAGTGACTTGACTCAATCCTTGAAGATCAACAGTGACTAGCCTTGTCTCTGGAAAGTCCATGGTACCTAGCCCTGACTCTGAAAGGTCATCGGTGACTAGCCCTGACTCTGGAAGGTAATCGGTGACTAGCCCTGACTCTGGAAGGTAATCGGTGACTAGCCCCGACTCTGGAAGGTCATCGGTGACTAGCCCCTGGAAGGTCATCGGTGACTAGCCCCGACTCTGAAGGGTCATCTGGAACCTGACTCGACTCTGGAGAGTTCGCTGGAACCTGACTCGACTCTGGAGAGTTCGCTGGAACCTGACTCGACTCTGGGGAGTTCGCTGGAACCTGACTCGACTCTGGAGGGTCAGCTGGAACCTGACTCGACTCTGGAGGGTCAGCTGGAACCTGACTCGACTCTGGAGGGTCAACTGGAACCTGACTCGACTCCGGAGGGTCAACTGGAACCTGACTCGACTCCGGAGGGTCAACTGGAACCTGACTCGACTCCGGAGGGTCAACTGGAACCTGACTCGACTCCGGAGGGTCAACTGGAACCTGACTCGACTCCGGAGGGTCAACTGGAACCTGACTCGACTCCAGAGGGTCAGCTGTGACTGTCATCCTGTGCAGCGGCGCTGGACAAGCAGACATGACTCTGGATGGGTGGCCATCTTGTGCTGTGGCGCTGGACTGGCGGCCATTTTGGGCCATGACTCTCGACGGGCGGCCATCTTGGACTGTGGCTCTGGACCAGCGGCCATCTTGTGCTGTGGTACTGGGCTGGTGGCCATCTTGGGCTGTGGCGCTGGACCGGTGGCCATCTTGGGCATTGGTGCTGGGTTAGCGGCCATCTTGTGCTGTGGTGCTGGCTCAGCAGCCATGACGTGAACAGTTTTGGGAATCTCTAGGATCTTTGACAGCATAGAGAAATAATCCAGAAATGTGTCAGCGGCCATCTTGGGCGTTGGCGCTGAGCTGGCAGCCATCTTGCACCGTGGCGCTGGACTGGTGACCACTTTGTGCTGTGGTGCTGTGCTGGCGTCCATCCTGCCTCGTGGCGCTCGACTGGCGGCCATCATGGGCAGTGGCGCCACCATGGCGGACTTACGCTTCTTCTCCCCTCTCCATCCGCCATGGTGAGACGGTGGCTCTGATCCGTCCCATACTAGCCCCGGGTCGAAGGGAGGCCAAGGTGGAGAGCGATGTTGAGCCTCCTCTCGGCCGTTCCCTCCTCGGCGACCTCCCCTGGTTCCGCAAAACACAACCAGGCGGGTTCCCTCAAAACGAGCGCTTCTCTCCCGCTCGGTGGCTGGGGAAGAAGCAACAACTGACATACCGCTGGATCTGCATGGATTCTGTCACGACCGGGATACAGGAATACACAGAGAGGTGCAGGTATGTCGTTTATTAGGGGTAATCAAAAGGGTAAACAGTCCAGGCAGGGGTCAAAACCAGAGTATAAATCCAACACGAAAACAGACAAGAACACAAGGCAAGATCAAGACTAAAGATACGTCAGGATAACTAAACATTAGACAAGGACTCCGTGACACATACTCAGACAGACCGGGTATAAATACACAGAAGGTAATGAGGGAACTGGAGACAGGTGGGGAATAATCAGTTAACCCAAACAAGGAGGAAGGTGACCAAATAAGGGAACAGACAGTTCATAAAGTGACAGACACCGTGGGAAAGGAGGCCATCTAGTGGAAACCCAGGAAACACAACCCAGACACTGTGACATTGATAGCATTCTAATGCAGTTATTAATGAAGTTATTAGAAAGAGAGCTGGACTGACAGAGACAAAGAGAAAGAAAGAGAGAGAGAGAAAGAGCTTGTGTGAATTAGGCTACCTCTGTGCATCTCTAAACAGCGCTGTTATTACAATTGAATCGGATCGCACTGCATCGTAACAGTTTACCACAGATTTGTTTACCAACAAAGCACAATTCAATGATGGATCTTTTAAGAAAGATTTAACTTAAAAGGATGATGATGTGCCGACGAAATTGGATCCAAAAATAATGTCGCACCTCACGAGCATGAGTAACAATTTTTTTATTACGTGGTCACTATTGCTTTGTTATTACATATCGTTTGATATGTATTGAATATATTATGCATTTTAGCCTATATAACAGCAGAGTCCTTCTTGAAGGATGTAGGCTGTCAAACATACACAACTGTTAGCCAATCATAGCAGTGGGCATTTATTTCCACGCCTATTCAGACAGAGCTTTTAGATGAGGGGATTTAAAACTGGACAGAAAATAGACTATTACTTCTAAATTATGTAAAATATCTTGACACATTATAAGTGGACCTCAGAGAACAGTACAAAATAATAAAAAAGGCAATTCATTACCCCTTAAATGTGCCACTTGAGGCCAGAGAGTGAGGTTTATCTGTAATGTATACTTTACAAACAAATCAAACCACTATTTAATTTTGGTTTTAGCCTGACCAGAGCTTTTTAATGAATTTGTAAACATTGTGAAGTGTGATGTGATTTGAGAAACATACATTTATGAATTAAATGTTGTGATGAAATTATAGAGAAAATACATTAAAATTAATCTTTCTTCATACCATATTTCATGTATTCAAATGACAGTGACAGATATCATATACTTTAAAAAGAACTTGGTAAAATGGTTAATGAGACTTGAGTCTAGATGTTGGTACCAGCAGTACACTTCTCGTAACACAGTAGTCCAAAAAAGTTAATCTAATCACCTAAAATGCAAAAGTTCATTTCATGGATGAACCAACTGGCATTGATGAATTTGAAAGTCATGTTTGAAAAAAATAATAATAATACAGAGCATATAGATAGATCAATCTGTATTATCATAGCTTTATAAATAAAGCATTTACGCTTATGGGGGAGGGGGTTGGATTACTGTAATATCGTCAGAATGTGACCATTAACTTCTGTGTTTCCCCTCTTAGTTTCAGACTCACAAATCGTAACTTGCTCAAGAATCCCAGCGCTCAAGGTGATTCATATAATGAAGATTGTACAGTAGGTGTCACAATAATGAAATTTTGTGTCAGGTAACATCTCTTTTCTGATGTTCTCATTAGAGGGACTTCAAGGTTGGGAGATTGTAGAAGATGGAGGTGACCGCTGGGTGACTGGAGGTAACAGGACAACATTTCCGGTCAACACATGTTTTGTGACGTCTTATGGGTATGTTTGAACTTTTAGAATCCTCAAGAATGTTTTGAGCTCATTACATTTCAGTTGATGTTGCATATTGAAATAAATCCAGCATCAATCAATGTACATATGAATAATAAACTTTGTCCTCAGTTTATGTTTGAAGGAGCAGACGATTGATCTGAAGGAAGAAGGCTACAGTGATGCTTTAATGGATCAACAGCAACCTCATATCAAAATATCAGACTGGTGAACATTCATTCAAACATTTCATGCTACAGTATCTTAGGTGGTGGATTTCATAGTTGTGACAATGGACCACAAACCGGTCTTAAGTTGCTGGGGTATATTTGTAGCAATAGCCAAAAATTAATTTTAATAAATTTTAACAGTTGTATCTCGGCCAAATATTGTACTATCCTCTCAATAAAAAAAATAAAATATAGACCCTTATGGATGGTTTTTGTGGTCCAGGTTCACATTTCATGTCATAATATGTGAGCAACCTGTCCATATGTGCCTTATGCTGAAATTGTGGTTGGTAGTATGAAGAAACTAAAGTGACATGTCATTCATATTTCAATGTTTTATGTTTACATTAATAATGTATATTATTTTGTAGTTTTAATGTTAGGATCATAGAATGTATAAAAATATGGATGTAGTGTCCGTGACCTCACCCACAGGTTTCCGAAGAGCATTTTTGAAGCCTAAAGTCACGTCATTGACTTTGCAACACGTCACTCCCGGATAATTGAAAATGGGCAAAGATACGGGAGCTGGTTGCTGAAACCACACCCTATGAGACAATGTTATTTAAGCTTTTAAAATGCTTCCTTTTGTATTCGAAATAAGAAAAAGAGTGACACAGGTTTGAACTGACATGATTGAGAGTAAAATATGACTCTTTATATGAGTCTTTATTTTTATGTGATCTAGCCCATTAAGAAGACAGTACCAGTGTTAAATCAAATTCTAATTAGAAAACACTTTTTTTTTAACAGAACCACATTTATTTTGATGTCTCATCTGCAGGTATGCCCCACTCTCTGATTGTGGAAGTGAGTATCAGATCTGTGTAGAGCTGCTTGATGAGAAGAAGAAACCCATCAGTACCTTTCAGCCTGAGAAAGTTTTCTTTCAACAGGGGACATTTTATCCATGGCGTCAAGTGTGTAGAATAATACTGACAGTCCCGTTATTCCCCTGTAATTGTCAAAACCTAACTGTCTCTGTGTTTATTCTGGTATATTACAGATGTTCCACGTCTTCAGGAATTACGGACCTGGAGTTCGGTTTATCCGTTTCACTCATGGTGGGAAGGATACTAAATTTCAGAAAGGCCAACATGGAATAAAGGTCACTAATAGTAGTGTGGAGATTTATTTAACTGATTAGAGTGTTTTCCAGATTTAAATTCATCACCTGCAAAAGTGACCTTCAAGTGATGAACTGTAGTGATGCAATATGCTTTAAGGATATCTTATATACCGCTACATAGCTCTATAGCAAATATATTATTTTACATTAAATGTTGTATGTTACACTGTTAAAATGAAAGACCTTAGTTAAACTGCTCATCATATAATCAAGTACAATAAACATCTCAAAGTTACTATGTGTGCTCATACAAATTAATTTCTAAAAATTATACACTTGGTGACAGTGTTGAGTACTCAAGACTCAAACTTTGTCTTGATGTTAGCGTAAGGATGTAGGCAGCAGGACTCAGGTCAGGATGTCTCATGAATTTAACACATTAACTTTTTAAAAATACATCATCTATTATTCAGTTTGCATATAAGAGCCACAAAGAGTTTGTGTGCAGTAAGACTCTACAAAAAGAAACATTCTGTGATATGTTGTCTTTTTAATCTTAACTGCTCATATTTTTTAAACCTATATCAAGTAAATAAAATACAGTGTACATGCCATTCTATATTTGATATACTGTTTGAGTATGGTGCCAATTTGATTGTTTCCACGAAACATTTTACATACTCTTGAAGATTTTTGTAGGTCTTGTCTCAGACCCAATCACTGGTCTTGGTTTTGACTCGGACTCAAACCTCTCTGAACTCAATCTTGACTCGGAGTCGAAGGAGCTGGTCTCGACTACAACACTGCTTGGTGACTTGGTTTGAGAAACCTATATTTATAAATGAAATGTTTTGTCATAATATTATTCTGAAAAAGCATTAACATTCATCTTGATTCACATCATATGTTATATCTTCAAGTAAGAGAGACACAAAAAGTGGGTAACCTCTCAAAATGGGTAATAAGACTTAACAAGTCTTAACCTTCAAGTCTCAAGCAAGTCGAAGTCATTTTCACAATAAAAATCTATAATAAATAAATAAAAATTAAAACTACATAGCCTAAGATATAAATGTAACTGAAATTAGTAAAACATAAAAACATGAAAAGTATTTAGGTACAGCTGTTTCTATAAGCCTTAAACATTGAAGAAAACCATGAAAAAGTATTAAACAATTCAAGTAAAGTGGTTTCTATGCAACCAAATGGCATTCTTCCAATAGGCATCACCCTTATGGGACATGAACACATCCTTAAAGGGTTAGTTCATCGAAAAAACATAATGTTATTTTCGATGCTTCAAAATATTCTAACATACCCTCTGATGTCACATGGACTACTTTGATGATGTTCTTCTTACCTTTCTGGACATGGACAGTATACCGTACACACAGTTTCAATGGAGGGACTGAGAGCTCTCAAACTAAATCTAAAATATCTTAAGCTGTGTTCCAAAGATAAACGACATGAGGGTGAGTTATTAATAACATAATTATGATTTTTCGATTAATTAACCCGTTAAGTTAGATTCTTCCTTTTTAACAAAATAATACAACAAGACCTGTTTATAATGTACAGGTGCATCTCAATAAATTTGAATGTCATGGAAAAGTATATTTATGTCACGGAAAAGAAGACTGGATGCAAATGCAAGTTAATATCTCTTTAATGAGAGCTTTCCACAGATAGAGTCAGATGTTCAGGAATTGACAAGACAAACAAGCAGCAGGAGAGATGGCAACACAGGGACCTGATGGGCGCTGGTGTTTGTGGTGAGTGGAGTCCGTGAAGCGACCGTGGCTGAAGTGATGAACGAGGTAATCCAGAACGAATATCCACAGGAACTAACAGGCAACAGGAAACAGCGACGAGAAATCAAGAGCAGGAACAACTACACGAGGGACACAACAACACCAGGACTCCAAACAACGATCTGACAAACATGAGACGAAAGACAAGGCGTTAATATAGGCAAGATGTAATAAGCCGCAGCTGCCGTTGATCAGTAATCAGCGGCGACGCCCACACAGAACCCACAACCTACACACAGACAACAAGATGACACCATGTATCTATGAACCGTGACAATTTATTTCAATAATTCAACTCAGTTCAACTGTTGTATTAAATAAATTCAATGCACACAGAATGAAGTAGTTCAAGTCTTTGTTTCTTTTAATTGTGATTATTTTGGCTCACATTAAAAAAAATGAATTGTTCGCCTTCTGGAAAGTATGTTAATTTACTGTATGTTTACTCAAGACTTGGTAGGGGCTCCTTTTGCTTCAATTACTGCCTTAATTCAGCGTGGCATGGAGGTGATCAGTTTGTGGCACTGCTGAGGGTGGTATGGAAGCCCAGGTTTCTTTGACAGTGGCCTTCAGCTCATCTGCATTTTTTATCTGCATTGTTCCATATTAATGAATCCTGACTCTTTAACACATTCTACACTCAAAGACCAGAACGTGAGTTAAAGAAAAAAACAAGGAACTTCGTTTTACAACCCTCTTACATAACTCACCACCCTGGGCGCCGCCATGATGGCAACGTCCTGGCGTGGATGAGAGTTATAACGCCTTGGAGACTATCCAGAGATACAATATCAAACTTCAAAGGGAAGACAAACACCCGCCCTTTTTACTCGCAGCGATCACACATTCCAGTGAAACAGACGCACACACATTCACAAGACGCACATACATTCACCAACAGGCACAAGCATTTTGGCTAACCCATGGACCTTTTTACTAAAACTACCTCTAAATGTATTTTAATGTCTCCCTTTTTGTGCTCAAATGTATGTATGCGGCACAGTGGAATATATGAATGTAACTGTGTGTTTAATGCAAATTTATATGCATTTAGTTAAGAATAACTCTGTATCTCTGTATACTTGATTGATAAAATCATAGTTCTTGGTGTCTGTAGAATCGTAAAAACACGACTGTAACGAATCTTGATAGCAAATTACAAAAAGATGCATTGTTTCAGAGGAACGATCTTGCTTAAGAAAAATGTTTAATTTTGTCATCGCCATAAATTAGACCAGTGGGCGGAGATCAGCAAACAAAGAAGATTTTTCCCGCCTCAGTTTGTTTACACTTCATTGGCTCATACTGAAAAATAGGTGTAAACCTAAGTTTACGTCAAAGCTCAGGGAAACCTGTATTCTGGGCATTCTGCTAGAGAGAAAAGAGGGTTCCCAGCTTTGCAACCGGACTTCAAGAAGTTCTCCGTTTATTCTTCTTTACTTTTCGTTTCATTTTAGTTTTTCTTTATTGTCTTCGGATATTTGACTTCATTCAATTTTCTTCACGAGCCAAACAAACTTAAGTCTAATCATCTTTTGGCAAAGTTTACCTTCGCGTTAACCATCGAGCTCACGCATCATCTGCTCTAGTAAGAACCGCGGTGAGGCCGCACTCAATTTGAGCGCAGCTACACACAAGAGCCAGATCAAAGCAAGTACTTTCTTATATCGCAACTAAAATTGCTGTTTAAGGTTGTCTAGGCTATTCAATGTTTGTGAAATCAGGGACGGACTGGGACTAAAAAACAGCCCTGGACTTTGACTAGGCCCGGCCCAAAGCAATCGGCGCGCGTAAACTTGACAACAACAACAATAACGCCTGGCATGAGTGTCACAAGACTTTAATTGTGGATCATGATACCATACCATCCAAATTATAGCAATAGCACTGATGTTGAGCGTGGGTGTCTTTCTCTGCTCTTGGTCTAAGCTCAACCAGAATAAACAAATGATGGAATGGATTTTTTTTTTTAAACAGGTTTTATTCCAAGATAGCATGGAATAGTTCATATAATATGTATAACAGCACATTATACAATCTATTTCATGCTGTCTTAAAATGAATTTATTATTTAATAATCTTAATTTATGCAGTAATGAATTAATCTTACTGCACAGATAATAATACCACATCTGAATGAAAATACACCATTACAAATTTAACTTCTGTATTCAAAATCTTCAGAGTTTGTAAGCATTAACTGTAATGTTAACAACATTTTTAAAAGTAAAAGCACGACATATTTCTTAATATTAGCTACTGAATGTGACATTTTACAACTAAAATGTTGAAGTTTAGCTGTTTTAACTACTGTAATCATTAAAAATGTAGCAACCTGAATCTCACTTCCTAACATCATCCCTAGCAAGTAACTCTCTTTCTCCTTTCATGTTCCATACTTGGATCTGGATCTGCCTGTGGAACCAGCATCTTTCTGTTCCTCATCATCACAGGTGGCATGTTGCTGCATAGCTGTCTGGCTCACTTCACTGCTGCTAATATTTAACTGCGAGGTTGCTGCTGCTGGAAAATATTGCTTTATATGTCAGTTAAATTAAAGGTGCATTGCTGCCACCTACAGTACTGGAGTGACAGGTGATGACTGTGTGCGTGGTGGGAAGTGGGCCGGCCCGCCGGCTGTCCTGGAGTACCGGCCATTCTGTGATTCTCCAGATCACACAGATGGCCAGTCCGCCCCTGTGTGAAATTATTCAATGACTTGGGGTCTCTTGCAAAGTTAACTGTTTGAAATTGTCATTCTGAGATTGGTTTTCACTTTCTCTCCCTCTCTCTCTCTCTTTATCTCTCTCTCTCTCATTTATCTCATTACTATTCTTGTTCGTTTACCTTGTTTAAATTGTATTTTCGTTTTGCTATATACTCATATTTACTCCGTGTGAATTGTAGTTATGTACTCTTTAGTCTGTTTTTATTAAAATCCTATAATTTGCTTGAATTTGTTTTATTGCTCATTGAGATCGAAGTCCCTGAATCGTGTGATCTACGCTGCGAGCTTTGTTTTATATGAATTAATTTCAGTAATCTTAGTAGTATAGACACAGAAAATATTATTTTTTCCTGATCAGAGGATTAATATTTCTTGGAGTTTGTAAGAAGGGTATTTTTATTGAATTTTGATAAGGTAGTCTAGCTTCCAGTTCGCTGGACAAACAGATTGTCTAGAGTAACTTAAATTAATTCTAGTAAAGGTTACCTTTAAATGATTAAATATTCCCTCTTTGGGTAATTTAATATTTGTAAGCAATAAGCACGTTATATTCATAGACTCATGAATATTCACTTCATTTGAGTTAATTATTCCCCAGAAAGTGATTGTTGCTACAATTCTCTCTGGGGTTCAGGTCTGGTGAATTTGCTGGCCAGTCAAGCACAACAACACCATGGTCATTTAACCAACATTTGGTGCTTTTGGCAGTGTGGGCAGGTGCCAAATCCTGCTGGAAAATGAAATCAACATCTTCAAAAAGCTGGTGAGCAGAAGGATGCATGAAATGGTCGAAAATTTCAGATTCGCTAGAGGTTGGAATCTGATTTGACTCTTGAAAAAACCATTACTATTGCCACTCAAACAGAAGCTGCTTGTGAACAGGCCAAATTATTATTGAGTAATGGCTCCGTTCCTGTGCAAGTGATACATGCAAAGTCTCCACCTGCAGCTGCACATCACCGTCGGAGACAACCTTTGAAGCCACTGTCTACAGTGCATTCTTCAATGCCTTCATTTACTGTAGCTGTCTCGTAGCCAGTGAATGCTATGGGTGTGGATCTAGGAAACACCTCGTGAATGACCGTAGTTGCCCTGCTGCATCGGCATAGTGCAATTAATAACTGTCAAAAGATGGGACATTATTCACGAGTCTGTCGCTGTCATGTGCCTAGCGTTTTCCATGCGTTTTTAACCCTTATGCGTTGTTGGGGACGTTTTCGTCCACTAGGGGGTAAAGTTGAGTCTTATTTTGGCCACAACTTTCTCGGTGTTTGAGCTAATGGAATGATTTTTGGTGACAAATCTTATTTTGACCCATATTTTGGGAAAATGCTTTGATTTTTTTTTAAAAACTCAATGGTACACTCTGGGCAAATTCACTACCCTTTCGAGTTGTTCGTGGATGAAAACATCCACTAAATTAAACTGCTGTAAAGATTTACCAGATAAATTTTTTTTTTTTCAATTTTTTTTGCATAAATCTATTAATCAACCTCAGTCCTGATCAAAACTACCAAACGTTTGAAAAAAATCCAAGATTTTAACTTTTTAATTACCAAGTTCATAAATGATGTCACTGATTTGGGGAAAAAAACACACAAAATTACATATTTTCAATATAAAAAGTGATTGTGGACTGGATTTTTTTTTTACCTTTTATCACAGTCTTGGGCATGTCAAAGATTAGAAACAAAATTGGGTTTGATGCATTGTTAGTTTTTGTGCAGCATTAGATTAAATTTTTTTCTCCCTAATTAGTTGTTGGTGGCTGTTTTTGTCCCATTGACTTCCATTATAACGACATTTTTTGATTGCAAAGCCATGACACCATATAATCATGCATTCTTGATTGTTTGTGGTTTTCCCTTTTGGGAAGAGGTAAAAAAAATATATTTTTACAGTTGATCACTAGGTGGGACCATTAACCCTTTAGATAGGCCTGTGCAAAAAAAGGCTTAGTTTCTGGCTTGTATATGGAGTTATATGGAGTATAACAGCAAATTATAGTGTTTGTGTGTGTGTGAGATTCTTGATTGTTGGTGGTTTTCCCTGTTGGGATAAGGTAACATAAAGCCCTGCATTTCAGCCCAAGCCCGAAGGGCCCCGACTTATATATGCCCCTCAGGCCGGGCTTCAGTCCAATTTTCACGTTATAGCTCACATGCGGGCCGGGCCTCTGTCATTTTTGGGTTATCCTTCTATTCAGGCACGTGCAGAGGGGGGGGGGGGGGGCGTTGGGTGCTTGAGCACCTGCCCGTTTGCCCTTTGGTGCCCAAAGTGCCCTTTTGTCAAAGCAAAATTTCCTCTAATTTTTTTTTTGTCATAACGTTTCCTTTTGTGAATGCCTGCTCATGCCCAATCTAAATATTAGTAAAATTTTGAATAATAATTTAGCCGTCAATAAGATGACCAACATGACCTTTGACCTGACGACTACGACCTCCTCATCCCACCAGGACGATTTGTCACGCTGCATGCGCATTTTTTAATGTCAGAGGACATTATTTTCAACACCGCGGAAGCTGGTAAGTGATTTTGATATTTATTTACTTATTATTATTTTACAAGAACGACGTGATGTGAGAACATGCAGATATGTTGTTTATATTGCAGTGTGTAGCCTGTAGTGTAGAGTAACGTTAGCGTGCTGTTTGAGGGAGAAACGTTTCACAGGCAGGGCAGAGGCGTCATGCCCATTCAAAGATTTCTGAGCCAAGTTGATTTTAAATGTAGCTTCCAAACGACCAAAAAAAAACAGCAGAATAATATTTTGTATATATTTGATATAATCACACTGTTGTGATTAGATCGTTCAGCATCAGCTGCTAAATTCAAATCTGTGTTCGCTGGCTGGCGCTGAGCCAGAGAAGTTCATACAACGCTTCATGATAACCAATCAACGGTTCTGTTGCGCGAATACAATGGCCAATCGGAGACGTGCAGAAGAGTCATCATGAAACGCAGTGTTTTTGTTCACTTGCTCGCTGACTGAATTATTTAGCGAATTCTTTCTTCAGAGAGAGAGAGAGAAAAAACTAAAAAAAAACCTGATGTGCATAATGTAATGTAAAGTGCTTCAGTGATTGTAATGGTAGTTTTTGAGAGTGCCTGAACTCTGGCTAAACTGAATGAAAATGTTATTTGATAATATAAATGTTCTTTACTCTCTGAAAAATGAAAGTGTTAAAATAAGTAACTTACAATATTGTTAGTAAAATTTACATTAAATGCAAATTCAGTCGTATAAAAAATATTTTATGGCATGATATGGCACTTAAGTAAAAAGTCGGGGTTTTATGTGTAGTTAATAGATTACACTACCTTTCCATTTATTGATCAAAGAACAATCTATAAAGGTGCAAAACGCGTTTACTTATACGTTTGAGAGTCGAGCTATTTCCTGATATATTAAGCATGTTTGGAATTGTTTTGAATAAAAAGGAAAAATAAATAAAACATAAGCCTATATAAGTTATACAGTGCGTTCATAGCATGACTCAGTTGTTTATTGTTTTGTATCAATATTTAAGGTGGACTTATTGATTACAGTAGGTGCAAGAATAGTAGTGATGGTTAAAATAATAGATTGATAATGAAATAGATTGTGCCTTGTTCTTATGTAACACCCTCAAGGGCCAAAAAAACAGAAGGAAAAAAACAGATTGGTCCAAGGCATTAAGTTATAGAAAAAAAAAAAAAAATTCTTTATTAAACAGTACCATAAAATTATTCAGGACATGAGCGGATTCAGCTAACAGGGGGAACAGTTTCTTAAAGTGTCCAACTAGGAATACAAAAGAAACCTGAGCAACCTATACAGGAGACACTTCACTGCATTCTGGGAAAACCACAGCAAACCCCCATACGCCCTTCACTACAAACTGGAGTATGTGATAATATACCCTATAAGGGCTCTATTAAATTGTACTCCTAGTTCTCCACTGATCACAATGGTAAAATACCCCCTGCTGCTTAAATAAAGGATAAGGAATGGCTTAGATTCAAAAAGAACTCCCAAGAATTTGAATGTTCCTACTCTTTCTATTTCTTTCCCATACATCCTTATTTTCAATCTTTCATCTATTCTTTTATTAGTAAAGAAAACACTTAGGGTTTTTTCCACTGAGAATCTACATCCCCATTCTTTCCCCCACTCCACCACTTTATCTACAGCTCCTTGCACTTTCCCAACTACATAATCCATATTTCTCCCCCTCTTCCACAGAGCCCCATCATCTGCAAAAAGTGATCTACCTATATCTACTGGAATCTTTAAAAAGATATCGTTAATCATTATTATGAATAGTAGTGGGCTTACTACACTACCTTGAGGTGTACCATTTTCCACAGTATACTGATTTGACAATTCTGACCCTATTCTTACTTGGATATTCCTTTCACACATAAAATCTTTTATCCAATTGAAGACTCTCCCTCCAATTCCCAACTTATGTAACTTAATTAGAACTCCTTCCTTCCACATCATATCATAAGCTTTTTCTATATCCAAAAATACTGCAATTACCGCCTCTTTATTTTCCTGGGCTTTCCTTATTTCATTTTCTAGTCTAACAACTGCATCCATAGTACTCCTACCTTTCCTAAACCCACTCTGATAATTTGCTATCTTTCCCTTCTTCTCAAGCTCATATGATAACCTTTCTGTAATCATTCTTTCCATTATTTTGCATAGATTAGAGGTTAATGCTATTGGTCTATAGCTGATGGGTTTAGATGGATCCTTGCCAGGTTTCCTTATCGGAATTACAACTGCTTCTTTCCATGTTTTTGGCAATCTTCCCTCTTCCCAGACTCTATTATACAGATGCAACAATTTCAAAAGTGCACTTTCTCCTAAATGTTTTAACATCACATAGCATACCTTATCTTTCCCCGGTGATGATGATCTTGACATTCTTATTGCTCTCTTCATTTCTTCCATTGTAAAAGGTTCATCAATTACACTATCTACTCTCTTCTTCCTTTCTAAAATCCCTGGATATTGACTTATTTTCCACTCTCTTCTCCTTCTTTCTTCCTCTGATAAGTTTTCTGAACTATGTACCCTACCAAATGCTTTGACCATACTCTCTGCTTTTTCCCTATTTGATACTGCTAAACCTTCCTCAGTTACTATAACCGGATATTCCCATTCCCTTCTATCTCCTCCCATCCTCTTTATCATTCCCCATACTTCACCCACTGAAGTTGTTCTACCTATCCCATCACAAAAAGTCCTCCAACTAGCCCTCTTAGCCTGTCGTACTGTTCTTCTCACTACAGCCAGAGCTTTCTTGTACTGGATTAAATGTTGCATATTATGGGTTCTTTTGACTAATCTGAATGCTTTATTTCTATCCCTTACTGCCTGCTGACATTCCTCTGTCCACCATGGTACCAATTTCCTCTTCCTCCTATTTTTACTTTTTGGAATTGAACTCTCTGCTGCTATTATAATTGCTGATGTAAACTGATTATTCAATCCATCGACATCTTCAGATACCTCCATCCTCATTATCGCCTCCTCATTCAATATCTGAAACTTGTTCCAATCTGCCTTCTCAAATATCCACTTCGGACTTCCATCACCTGGACTTTCTTCCCCTCTTTCTCCAATTGAACAAACCACTGGGTAATGATCACTACCAATTGTATCACTTGTCCACACCTCCCAGTTACCAAAACCAGCTAATGTATTAGATACTAAGGTAAGATCTATTGCTGATTCTTTCCCAGTATTTACATTAATTCTCGTAGCCCTACCATCATTCATACACACTAAATTCCTATCCTCCATCAGCTCTTCAATTACCCTTCCATTTGAGTCAGTATGATAACCTCCCCACACTGTGCTGTGAGCATTAAAGTCTGCACACCATATCACTTTATTTTTGTCTTGACCTTGTATTGTCAATAGTTTATTCAGATCCAAACTTTTGCAGGGATTGTAATAATTAATTATGACCATTTCCTCCCCCTTATCCCATATTTCCACCATTACGCATTCCTGCTCATCTCCCACACCCAGTTGTCTATATGGAATTCCTTGCTTGATAAAAGTAGCGCAACCTCCGCCTTTCCCAAGATCTCTATCTTTCCTTATCCCTAAATATCCATAAATTATAAAATCCAGGTTAGGTTTCAGCCATGTTTCTTGAATACAGATAATGTCTGGTTTCACTGCCAATGTTTTAATGAAGTGTTTAAATTCCTGACCATTAGCCAGTAAACTCCTGGCATTCCATTGTAGGAGGATTACCATAATTAAGATTAACCAATCCATGGTGCATCCTGACTTGACTGAATGGCAAGGTTCTCCCTCACCTCTTCCCACGTCAGTCCTATTAATCCAAGATGGTTCACCGCTGCTTTAACTACTAGCTGAATTTTGTCGTTTTTAGATTTAACATCCGCAGTACTATTAATAACACCTGCAATAAATGTAACCAAGTCTCTTTTATCCACGTACACCCTTTCATTTGATCTTTTTTCCTGCTCTTGGTTCCTGATTGTCTCTTGACTGTTAATACCTTTGTTCTTTCCATTTACCATATTTGCTGCTTCAGCAGAAGTAATCTTTCTTTCTACTTTTGTTTTCTGGATTTCATTCTCCCGTTTCATAATCTCACAACCTCCATAGGCTACATTATGAGCTCCACCACAATTACAACACTTTGGCTGTACCCCTGCTCCACACATTCCATATTCATGATCCCCCCCCACATCTTGCACATCTTCTCTGTTCTTTACAGTTCCTAGCTATATGACCAAATCTTTGACAGTTAAAACATCTCAATGGTTTTGGAACATAAACTCTCACTGGGTAACTCAAAAAACCCAGGAACACCTTCTTTGGCATATTGTCTTCCTCAAATTCAATCAATACTGTTTCACTTTCCTTTTTTACTCCTTCTCTTGTCGTTTTCAACCTTTGAGCTTTTATTACTTTTCCTCCTTTGATATTCTTCTTGAATTCCTCCATTCCTACACTCATTGGCACTCCTGTGATGACTCCTTTACTTCCAACCTCATTTTTCCCTCCCAATTTCCCTGAGCTTTCCACCTTAATTTTCCCTATCTCTTTCATTCTAAGAGCTTTCTCAACTTGATTTTCATTTGCACATCTTATCAGTAGATTACCATCATTTAACACCTTTGCGTATATTATTTCTCCCACTTTATTTGCCAAGGCTGCTGTCAACGTAAATGGGTTAATTTTCTTCATGTCACTCTGTGATTTCTCATTAAATCTTACTATGATTGTGTACTTGTCAGGTTTTTCTCTTTGATTTCCCTCTATCTCGTCATTTTCATTTTCCGATTTCTCTTCAATATCACTTCTAACTCTTTTACTCCCTTTGCCTTGATTAATTTGCATCCATCTCCCTACTTCCCCCTCATCCCTCTCATCATTACAGTCCATATCAGCCCAACTAGCATTACCTACCTCTGATCCATTCACAGAACAGTCGTGCTCAACCGCCTCACAAAAGATATTTCCACCTCGACTTGTTTTTTCTGTAAACTTCCGACTACTATTTTTTTGATCTCGGCCTGCTGATGCTGCCGCCATTTTTTTTTCCCGCGTCGTCTTTCGGCCGGGAGGAGCTCCAATCTAACGTCGTCCCTAGCTGCCTTTTCATATTGCCTGTTCTTTAAATTTGGTCACCCTATCAGCAATCTGCAATGGGATTGGTAGTTGCTCCCCAATCACCCCTCCCCTTCTCCTGCTTACCTTGCAACACTTAGATGGACAGAGACTGGAAAGTAATAGATCAGATGAGGAGATGGAGATAGAGGAAGAAAAAGGCAAATGTAGACGCACAAGTGATAGAAAGAGCAGGTAAGCAAGCCAGGAGACAGAGGCTGGTGAGAAAGAGGAAAATGTAGAGTGTTTTCTGTAGTTTTTACTATAACAGCTGTTCTTAATTATTCTGTAGAACAGAGAATAAAAAGCCTTCAGGTTGAGACCATTTAAGACATTTCAGTTTCTAATCACAGAGCTATTATTAGGTGGAAATAATTGTTATTTTTTTTTACTTTTAAACTTAAAATTGTCTCTTCTAATCTTTTTCTTTTTAAAAACTGCATCACAGCATTTGCTGCCGTATCAATACATAATCATCCAGATCGATACGCAAATCGGCAACGAATGCTTCACAATATATTGCTGTATTGCTATTTTGAACCGCGCTATTTAAAGCCTTGTTCCATGTGCCCCTTTTATACTTTGAGCACCTGCCCCTCCAAAGGTCTCTGCACGGCCCTGCTTCTATTTATATTTTTAGACATTAATTAAAAAAAAAAAATAGAAGTTGACGTCGACGATAGAAAAACAAATATAGAAAGACATTTCATTATCTCATAACTTTCATAATCTGGTAATTCAACCCGTTATAATTAAACTGACATACTGACATGACAGTCGCACGCACGCACGCTTTTCCGTCAGCGCGACCCACGATTATACTTCACTTATATACACTTATTGTAGTAGTAGCTATTACATGCCTCTAAATTAATGTATTAATAATAGCCTAGTTGGCCAACTAATAATTATAAAATGATGATTCATGTAGCAGCGAGCATGCATTTCTGTCTGCACCTGTTGCTGCGGGCCACGCAGCAAAGAAGAGAGCGCTGGCCGAGTTTGAAAACATTGTGGAGCAGGACGAGGATGACGACGATGATGTACAGCAATATATGCGCCTCAATCACAACATGGAAGGTGATGGACGAGATGTGCTGCTATGGTGGAAACAGCACGAGACCCTGCTACCGCGACTGTCAAGGCTGGCTCGCTCTGTGTTTAGTGTCCCGCCAGCAGCAGCAGCGAACGTGTCTTCAGTGCCGCGGGAAGAGAGGACGGGGTTAAAACCTTCCACTCTGGAGCCTATTCTTTTTCTCCACGATGCTCTGTAAGAGACTGTTCTAACTTTTCATTTGACTGGACTTTATTTTCGTTTAACTGTTGGAAACTAATGGAAAAAAGAATGGACATGTTCTGTGGTGCATTTTTGAGGTAAGATAACCTGCAAATTTGTTTTTAATTAATTTAATTTGTTTAGATTGTAGGGTTTTTTCTCATTTCGTTTGCGAGCGCTGTTGCGAGCCTGCCTCAGTATTAAATTTTTTTTTTTAGTTTTATTTTACTCACTCACTGTGGTTTAATAAATAAACATTTATTAAACTAACTGTATGTGTGATATGCTTGAAGTGTTTTATATCTATGGATTTTATTGTAGCCAAGTAAAGTATTAGCGTTAATTTGAGAGGCTTAATTAAATATGTTTTAGGCTACTTGCTGTCGGCTTGGCTGTTTAACGTTAATCGTCATTTTTTTTTTTTTTTAAATGCTTCAAACATTTTTCTAAACTAACTTGATAAAGAAATGAAAAGAAACATAACACAAAACTGACCCCTTTTTTAATTGTTGCAAATAGGGCAGGCTTCCGCTGTGTAATAAAATAAATAAATACATAAATAAAAACACGGTCTAGGGCCGGACTCGGGCTGATAATTCTGATGAGCTGTCAGACACAGGTCGGGCTAGGGCCTGAGCGTCTGGGCCGGGCTCGGGCCTAGATTTGAGGCCCGTGCAGGGCTCTAAGGTAACATTTGTTATTTTTTACAGTTGATCACTAGGTGGGACCATTTACCCTTTAGAAAGGCCTGTGCAAAAAAAGGCTTAGTTTCTGGCTTGTATATGGAGTTATATGGAGTATAATAGCAAATTATAGTGTGTGTGTGTGTGTGTGTGTGTGTGTGAGAGAGAGAGAGAGAGAAAGAGAGGGTGTGAGAGAGACCTTTGTGCACTTACCTTGATGTATCCAAATCCAAATATGCACCTCATGCTCTCAGAACTACATGGAGAAAACAATAAAAAAAGAAGTGTGTTTATCCACATTCTGCCTTTTGATGGTGAAAAGTACAGATGGCCTATATGTGAAATGCTCGTCTTTTCTTGATGGTAAAGCCAGTTTAAAACCTTAAAATCCTGTAAAAAAATCTACTTTGCATTACATTTATGAACATAATGTATTATGAACCAAAATGCAATACCATCTTCAAATAAGCTGCAGCTCGCTGGAGGGGTCACGCTACATAATCATTTCTAAAAAGTTGCTTTCTGCTCTTCTCACCTTTAAATGACCAGCACGATGCCATGCAAGTGTTTAAATCCATGTACTTTGCTTTTGTTTAGTCTATTCCCTTGTTAAGTCTGACGTCACGTAGCAGCGCTTCCGTGTCCAAACGCTCTATCAGTTACCACGAGAAAATAACAAAAGGTGATAATATAAACTCACAATGTAATAGAATACTAGCGAAAAAGTTATAATCTTAACCTTTAACTCCATACCGAAGTACCAGATAGGCAGACAATGAAAATATAAATATAAAAAAAATATATATATAAAAATTATTTGTGTTTGGGACACTGTGAGCACGGAGACTGTAGTGTATATCGTAAGTTTGAAAGCGTTTAGCTTAAATTATCAATATGAATAAACAATGCTCATAAACGGCTACTGAGGTCATATTCTCAAGTGAAGCGAGTTGAGGCCTGAACCCGAAACAGCGCTTCTTACGTCATCAGTTAACAACCGAATACTTTCACCACCATTAAAAGGCAGCAGGTGCATAAATACACTTTTTTTTACTCCATGTAGTTCTGAGAGCTGAGGTGTACATTTAGATTTTCTGAAATACATCAAGGTAAGTGCGCAAAGGTCTCTTCACACACTCTGTCTCTCTCTTTCTCAAACACACACACATACACACACAATATAATATGCTGTTATACTCCATATAGCTTCATATACAAGTCAGAAACTAAGCTTTTTTTGCACAGGCCTATCCAAAGGGTTAATGGTCCCACCTAGAGATCAACTGTACAAATAACAAATGTTACCTCTTCCCAACAGGGAAAACCACCAACAATCAAGAATCTCACACACACACAAACACTATAATTTGCTGTTATACTCCACATAACTCCATATACAAGCCAGAAACTAAGCCTTTTTTTGCACAGGCCTATCTAAAGGGTTAATGGTCCCACCTAGTGATCAACTGTAAAAATATGTTTTTTTACCTCTTCCCAAAAGGGAAAACCACAAACAATCAAGAATGCATGATTATATGGTGTCATGGCTTTGCAATCAAAAAATGTCGTTATAATGGAAGTCAATGGGGCAAAAACAGCCACCAACAACTAATTAGGGATAAAAAATTTTATCTAATGCTGCACAAAAACTAACAATGCATCAAAGCCAATGTTGCTACTAATCTTTGACATGCCCAAGACTGTTATAAAAAGTTAAAAAAAAAATCCAGCCACAATTACTTTTATATTGAAAATAAGTCATTTTGTGTGTTTTTCCCCCCAAATCATTTATGAACTTGGCAATTAAAGAGTTAAATTCTTGGATTTTTTTTAAACATTTGGTAGTTTTAATCAGGACTGAAGTTGATTAACAGATTTTTTGCAAAAAAAAATGAAAAAAATATGAATCTGATACATTTTTACAGCAGTTTAATTGAGTGGATGTTTTCATCCACGAACAACTCGAAAGGGTAGTGAATTTGAACAATGCATAAGGGTTAAGCACGATATGTGAAAGGCCCCTTACTCATCATTGGGGAATCCTGGAGTGTGATGTGACGGGACAGCTCAGCGACACACAAGCCATGACACAAAGTTACAGAAACTAAACAAGCAATATATGTCTTCCCCAGATGTAATCTTAGTTCTGTACTTCAGCGTTGAGTAAAATCCCATTATTATCTCCTTTATGGTAGAGAATACTGCTTACTAGGCTACGGGTAACAGCCTTTATACAGTCTATGGTAAAGGCAAAGATGTTGAAATAAACATTCACATTCACACAATCAGCTTTTCCACATGCCCCGATAATCAAAACGTCTGCTTAGCACCTGCTCCATGTCTGCAGATCAGTTTTTGTAACTGTATTACTTAATCCACCTGTTGCTTTGGTCTTCATCAGAAGACGCTTGCACCACCTGCTGGTGAGCGACTGACAGGAGATGGAGATCATGCCTCTGTGCTCTACTGCTATTCCTGCAGCTCCCAGCTGTGAAATTTAACCACTGAATTTGTGGAAGTGAATTTGGAAAGTGAAATAAAATGGACCAAAATTTGCCTGTTGAATATTATACATCGTATTTTTAAACCGATTGAATATTTTGGAAGTGAATTCTGGAACGTGAATATGAATTATTGATTTTTTTTAATTATGAAAAGGTGTGTGAAATATTTTAAATTGAAATATTCACTGCTTAAACGAACAACTATGTAAAATTTCAGGACCTAAAAATGCAAGCCCTGGAAATGCAAGGCATTAAAATGTAAGTACTGTTAATGCAATGCTAATTTTTTTCATTTAGTGCTATTCAGCATGCTTTTTTGTTTCAAAGACATTTGTCATTATTTTACTTACATAGATTCCTGTACTTGGATGCTTACCTGTGACTGTCTCTAAGGATGACATCACCTGCTCTAGGTCGTTCTTTGTAGTTGAATCTGGCACAGTTCTGCTTGGAATGGATATTATTAATGGGCTACGTCTTCGTTTCGAAGGCAATTACATTTTGCCAGAGCACATATCAGCTTCTGTCTTGCAATTGTCTGCTTTGATATCTCTACCTGCAAAAACACATTTTATCCGATTACTCGATTAATCAATGGAATTTTTTGGTAGAATACTCGATTACTAAAAATTCGATAGCTACAGCCCTAGTTACAAATGTGTCAATTCAACAAAACCAGTCTGCACTTCCTGGGATATACAGTGAACGTGCAAAGAATTCAACCTGATGAGGATCACCTTTCCGCTATTCTTCATGTACCTGCTCCAGAAGGTGTGACCCAACTTCAATCATTCATTGGGCTACTGTCGTGGTACAACAAATTAATTCCTAATTTTGCTACAGTTGTTGAACCCTTTCCGCACTTGTATCAGAAAGGGCTCAGATTTCATCTGGTCCAAAGACGCACAGCAATGCTTTGATGCTGTAAAATAATTGCTCACTCATAGCCCTGAACTTTCATTATTCGACCCAGATTTGCCTACAGTGGTATCTACAGATGCCTCTGACTATGGTCTGGGCACTGTTCTTACTCAAGTTCACGAGGATAAAACAGGGCGCATTATCACTTTTGCATCTCGGACCTTGTCAGTGGCTTAACGCAAGTATTCTACCACTGAAAAGGAAGTATTTGCTTGTGTCTGTGCTGTTTAAAAGTGGCGAACTAACTTCCTACGAAGGAATTTACACAAGGAAATTAAGCAGTGATTTATAATTTAATATATATTAAAATGTATAAGGAGTGTATTGTAGCTAACCCAAAAAAATGAACACATTACAATTGTTTTATGACTGCAAGTCTTTCTCCTCAAATGCTATTGAGCTTCAAATTTGTGTTTGAGCCCATGTGAAAAAGTAGCATAATTTACATATTGATTTACAGTTTATTTAAAAAATATCAAACATTCAATTCAATTGTGCATTATAGCTGTCACCTAGATGAACAATTACAGTTGTTTTTATGACTTTAAGTCATTCTCCTCAAATGCCACTGACGTTAGAAAAGTGTATACCAATATCGCATGTAACTTTAGAGACGGTTCCTAAATTTGACACTCTCGAACCTCCAACGTCAAGCCAACTTTATGCCTAAAAAATTTTTTTTCTTCTTCTTTCTTTAGCTTTCCTTTCTATCCGCCGGATTGCTGATGTTCATCCATCAATTATGAATATTCAGCACACAAACATGAGGTGCAAGCGGTTGCGAACACGGATGGGAGAATGGCGGAAGGCTTTTTTTTTTTTTTTTTTTTAAGCAACTGGGATGGTGCCACCTCGGGGAGTTGGTGCCCTACGCAGACTGCGTACTCTGCGTGTAGGGAGCGACAGCACTGCGTCTTATTGTACCAGTTACGCTACGGCAGACATTGGTGAAGTTAGGTCACAAAGGTCACCAGGGAATTGTCCGCACAAAACAGCGGGTTCGTGAACTGAACTAGTGGCCAGGCATTGATTGTCTGGTTAAAGAGCAAATTCACATCATTAGAGTTTTAAAAATTTCTGGAAAAAAGAGACTTTCACACATACGTACTTTGTTGTACCACCCTGTCACGAATGGAGCTGTAGAGCATTTTCATTGTGTGTTGAAAAGCTGTATTCAGTCTGCCATTGTGGAAGCAAAGCCGTGGAAATCTACAGTCAGGCAATTTCTCCAAGTCTATCTTGCTACACCCCATTCTGCTACAGGACTTTCCCAGTTTGAGTTGCTCCATGGCAGAAGGATGCAAACGCGTCTCAATGTTCTTCCTCCTCCCACCACGCATCAGGATGCTCCGGCACTTCTTCAGCGAGTTACTTTCAAGCAAAAGACATTGAAAGCATACACTGACTCCAGACGTGTAGCTCGCACTACTGATTTTAGAGTGGGGGATTGGGTGTTTGTGCGGATTCCAACTCCGAAAGCACATCCAAAGTTTACCAAGCCTCATCAAATTGTGTGTAAACTGGGTGTGTGTACTAACCTATTATCTGACGGGGAGAACTGGCATGCTTCTCACCTGGCTTGTTCTGTTGCACCTATTTCGGAGGCATCTGACACAGGTGCTGGACTTGTCATTTCAGCATCTTTCTTCTTCTCCTCCTCTGGCACTCCAAGCTCCTGAAGCACTTCAAAGGGTGTCTTCCCGTTTGAAATGACCTCCTTGTATCCTGTTCGGTTATGTCTAAAGTGAAATTAAACAGTTGTGAGGGAAATGGAATGTGTATCTTATTGGATGATTTTATCTCTAAAAGTGACCGCGCCTAATTTACAAGCTGCTCTCAGTGTTTAATCCAAGAAATGAAATGGGAGAAAACCACTCACTGCTCTTTATTGAATTAATTTGTAGTTTTAACAAGAAATAATCTATATTTAATTTATACAGTAAAGGCTATGGAATGCTATTTAGATTTGATTATTCAGTTGCTGTACCTGGACAGCTACAAACTTAAAAAAAACTGAAACACTGTTTAATTTGTATATTTGTGCTATTTACACAATTTCAAACAGGGTCCACCGGTAAAACCTGCACTGGAGCCCCACAAACCCCAGCTACGGCCCTGTACACCGATTGGTCTGCTTCAGTTCAAACACACAGCTGCTGCTGCCACCTTTGACAATAGATTTACACTTCAAATTGGGTCTGTCTGCTAAATGCATACATTTATTTTATTTTATTTATTTATATATTAATTGTATGTTTGGCTGGATTCAGTTGCGGATTTACACTGAGCTTTATTTCAACACTCGCAATAACATTCTGCGTAAACTGGTAAACTCAAAATGGGATGCCGATCCATCAACCATCGGTGCAACTGCCCTAGCCCTGTGCTTCTCCACAGCTGAATACGCATGCTCAAGCTGGAGCCGCTCCCACCATACCAAATTGATTGACACAGCCCTCAACAACACCTGCCACATTATCACGGGCTGTATAAAGTCAACGTCAGTCCCGTGCCTCTATGCTCTGGCCGGCATTGCCCCCCCTAACATCAGGCGATCCATCATCGCCCAAGACGAGCGGAGAGCACAGGAGTTTGACACCAGGCACCCCCTGCATGGACACATAGCACCCTCACCCCGTTTGAAATTGAGAGCTAGTTTCCTGCTGACAGTCCCACTTCTCCAGACAACCAAAAAAATTGCAAGGAAGAAGACTGAGCTTTATTTAAAGAAGATGAGACAGAGCAGATGATTAACATTCCACAGTTAGCTCGTTGGGTCGTAGGGTGTCAGCTTACAAGAAGGCGCACGGAGAGGCAGATCCTTGGTAGAAAGCCAAAGCCACTGACTACACACATAGGCATGAGGAGAGGACCGGCGACGATCAGCTTCAGTCATGGTTTGGCCAGAGGTTTGGACCAAAATCCTTCTGACGCACCAAAAAAATAAAATAAAGAAAAAAGACCAGAGGTGGAATGGATCTTAGATCCAACTCAAATTAAGTCAACATTCCACTCTTTCAAGTCTTCTCTGCATTCTTCCCCTAAATACCTTATAAAGGGTTCCCAAGTTTTAGAAAACTGTAGTCTCTTATTCCTTATACAGAGCCGTATATGCTCCAAATGTAATGTATTTGTGAGTTTGTCAAGCCACAGCTGGAACGGAGGTGGCAGTTTATTTTTCCAGAACGTTAAAATAAGCTTTTTGGCCGTTAAAAGTACATAGAAAAGAAATCGTTGTTGATACATGGACATACAAATCTAATTTCTTGAAACACCAAACACGATTAAAATGTTGCATAGTAATTTCAGAGATCAAAAATCTGGCACCAAAAGCTTTGTAGACTGGGACATAATGCATAGCTGTGAAGCAGAGTCACATCAGCCATCCTACATTTACCACATTTTGGAGAAACACCTGAAAATATTCTAGATAATTTTTCCTTAGAGTGGTGAAGTCTATGCAAGATTTTGAACTGGATAAGCCGGTGTCTGGAGTTTATAGAACATCTTTTAATCTCTTCCAGGCTATCCGCCCTTAACTCATTGAAAAATTCTGACCCTCATTCTTCTTCCCATAAACTTTTGATTGAAAATGTAGTAAGTAATTGGGAGGCCAGGAGAGTTTTATAAATGCAGGAAATCATTTTTCCTTTACCAAAATAGTCCTTGAGGCAGGTGTCAAGACATGAAGGGCTAACTCCTGCTTTCTCCTGTGCAAATGTTGTTTGTGATGAAAATATAAGTAAATTTGCATCAGTTACTTTATCTACAGACTGATGCATTTCTTACAGATTTCTGCTCATTCAAAATCAGATACAGATGAAATAGCACTGTAAGATTACATTTTTCAAATTTTTAATGCATTATTACAAAAACGATTGTGTGTGAATGTGCTGTAGCTAGCTACCTGTTTAAATCATGCTTTAACCTGAACCTGGTGGAGCAGTGGTGGAGCGCTCTTGGAGCGAGTGAAAACCACGACGTTCCGACCTTTAAAGACTCCGCTCCTTGCTCCAGTCAAAATCACTCCGCTCCACTCCACGCTCCGCTCCCACTCTGCTCCACTCACATACTCAGTTTTCCAGGATATTCTGCTTATAGAACCATTTCCAGCTTTGGCTTCCCTCTTTACACCAACTATTACCAAAGCTGCAAACTTTCACTGATGCTCAAGAAGGAAATACAATGCATTAAGGGTGTGTTCACACTTGTAGTTCAATTGGTTTGGTTCATTTGTTCCAGGTCTGCTTTGCATTCCGATTGGCAGTTTTGACAGCAAACCTAAAGACAGCGAACCTTGAGGCACAGTAATACGTTCATAGCCTGATTGGTCAGCTTGAATGACATAAGCTATACATCATGACAGAATTCACCAAACATCCAAAACAAAAGGTTCTGCGGATGTATGATGTCAAAGCACCTATTAACCGATCGGTCTGCCCTACCAATCTAGCCAGCTGACTATCATATGATTTGCGGCTATTTTCAACAGCAGAGGGCACTTCCAGAGTGTTACTGGGTCGCAAGCCATTACTGTAACCCTGGAAAGCTTGGACTAGAGCAGAGCGCTGTTATCATCAATTATCAAAAGAGACTGTGTTATATACATATTAAAACAAAGTAATACTGTTTGTGTTACTGTAAATAAATAAATAAAACTAAATTTAATGTAAAAAAAATGTCCTGTGCAAAATATGCAAAAAACTTTTTTTTTCTTGTCAGAAAAACAATATTATTTTAAAGATATTACCCGAAATATTTGAATGAAATACCTTAACTGTAAAATATATATATATAATTTAAATAAAAATAATATTTTAACTGAAAAACGGTTTTATAGGTATTTCCTGATTTATTCATAACAGATATGTGTATTGTAGAACATGAATCTCAAGCAATCAATGAAAAACAGCATGCATGAAACAATGTAAATGCTCCAGGAACTACACAGTTACTGTCTTTGAATAAAGCAACATGCAGCATAACATCAGTCTCTTGTATTGTTAATGAAGCACAGGCTCTACTCTCCAGCACAGTATTAACCTCACAGAACGTTAATTACAGGTAGAAAATAACATTTGTTGTTTTATTTATCAGATGTTATCATGTTTATTGTTTTATTTTAATGTTTTTTTTGGTAAAACCATAATTTTGTTATAATACCAGCCTACTGTTTTGAGATGTTTGCTATTTGCAGTGGTGTAAAATACTTGATTAAATTTACTGGATTACTGTACTTATTATTTTGGTAGTATGTGTACTTTATTCATGTAAAATGTTAACTGATTACTTGTACTTTTTACTCCTAACAATTTTATTTCAACTTAAGAAGTACTCATTAATTTTGCATTAATTTATTCATGCACATTCAATATGGTAAACCGAAACTCAATATATATATTATATATATATTTAATTTATATATATAATTTTGTCGTCCATTTTGATGTATTTGTAAGATGTAGTATAGGCTGAATACACAAAATGGCATTTTTTTACAAAAGAGTGCAAATACTATCAGTGACGAGAATTTAAATACAATTAATGTTTTGGTAAGGATGACAGCTTTTTTAAATTAAATGTTACAAATTTCCAAAACGTGTTTAAATTAAATTATAATTAAATTGATAAATTAATTATAAATCATGTTTAGTGATGTTCTTACAAGGGAGTGGACTTTTTACACCCCAGGCTATTTGCAATAGGTTAATTACTATTTTTCAGTGTGGTTTTTTGTGAATTGTTTTTTTAAAAAAAAATTTTTAATAAAAAATAGGGTAAGTTTGATCCTCAAACACCACTGTATAAATTATAATATTAATGTATGGAACCCACAACAATAAAATAAAAAAATACCGTCCCCGTTTTTAAATTCGTGGATAATGACAAGTGAGATTTCAGTGATATTTTGACCACTTAACTAGAAAATGTACCTGGTTTTCATATCAGAAATCTGGTCACCTTAACTTATGGATAAAGAATTTACCCAACATCAACATTAAGCTGATTAAAAATGTAGTATTTTTGTTTTCCAACAACATACCAACTACATAATACTTAATGGTTCCTAGAAAAAATACTTTCCCATAATGGCGCGGGAAGGGGGGCTGCAGCCCTGGTGGGGGGCTGTGGACTAACCTATTATTGTACTTAAAAACGTGAAAAAAATAAAAAACAAAAAAATTAAAAACAGACATAACAATGTGTTTAATGTGGGATTAAGATATACTGTAGTGTGTAAGATATAAACTAATGATTAATTATTTTAATATTTCGTTGATAAAAGACTAACCTAGCCTCCTCAGGAATGCTTCCGTCACATCACACTTGTTTGGTCATGGCTAGCAATAAGCAGCAGAAACGTATTTCGGGTAACACAGTTAAGAAAAGTAAAAATAGTGATGGTAATTCTTCTCAAACAAAGGATGTCATGACTATCCCCGTTCTCAGTTACGTTTTCTTACTGAAGCCAAGGGAAGCCATCTCTTCCGACAATCACTATTATTGTAAATAAAAAAAAATATTTGACTTGTGACTTGGCCTCTCATTTCTATGGAGAAAATGAAATAAATGTAGAATTCGTCATGCTTTGTTCCGATCAGAATAATGGGCGTTTACTAGCCGCTCTCAAGCGCACGACCGCATGCATAATTTTGCCACAAAGAACCGGCTAAAGAAATGATTATGAATTTGTCAAAAATAGCAAGGAGATTTAATTTCATTTAATTGTTTATTAATAAAATGGTGTTTTCTGTGTCGCTGCAAAGACAATGCGGACTCGCCATGAACGCCAGAGAGAAATGCACATTTCATATGGATTAGGCCTACATATTCAGAGAGTAGCCTATTTCTTTTCGTTTTGAATATTTTCGTTTAAAAGTAGACATTTTTAAGCTTTAATTTAATTTAATTTATTTATTTATTTATTTTTATTAAACATCAAAGTACAAGTAGGCTACATCAAGTAAAATTTTTGTATATAAAACAGTAACAATCACGCCAGGGGAGAAGACTAGTAGAGAAATTTCATGTCGTCAGTCACAAAATAATGACGTCACATATTTTCCAACCCAGCCCTCAGCACCCCATCCCCCCACCCCCCCCCCCCCCCCCCTACCCCCGCATGAAACAGCATCCAGCGCGCCTGCTTTCCCATTAAACACGTGACGGCGATGATTCAGATACACTTTTTCGTACACTTTTTAATATAAGTTCTACAGAACTACTGTTGAACATACAAATGCATTTCGTCTTACATTATATCCTTAGCCAATTTATTCACAATACATCTACATAGGGTGCATGTGACTAAAAGGGGATTTACAGAAAGGGTCTGCTGTCCACGTCCTCCGCGCATGTTCCACTTTCCCAGAAGAGAGTCAGTTGGTGTGTAGCCTAATGTTAGATGTATGAAGCGTATCTTCTGTGGATCCACGCCTACCTCCGAATGCACAAAAGTGTCGAATAAACGCCAAAAGAATCAGAATACAAGAATGGGTCAGTCAGAGAGCGGAAATGTTGCTTCGAAAGACTCTGAAACCAGATCAGACGCAGTAAGTTAATGAATTCTTTGTTTTGTTATATGAAATTGATGCAGTTTGCTGCATTACTTTTACGCTCCCAACATGCAAAATTAAGATTAATAGGAAAAGTAGGCATAAACAGAAACCAGCGACATAATGTCAGGATTTCTGTTGAATAATACATTACATTTATGTTTGTCTTCACCAAACCCTGTCGAGGCTACATCCAGAAAGCTTATGAATCGTAGGGTGGAACTGTGTCTTTTGATCGCTCGGTATTCACTGACACTAGCCTATAGGATATTGATGCGCGCAAAAGCGGGACATTTCTTTAAATATCTCCATTTGTGGTTTGAAAAAGAAAGAAAATCATACAGTAGCTATTAACAACTCAACGGTAAATAAATTATGACTTAGACATTTTATAGGCTATGTAATGGAATATCTCATTAAAGTAGCTTACACCGCAAAATTTTCCTCGCATTTCCATGCTAAAAAAAAAAACAACAAAAAAAACCATTAGATTAATCTAGATTAAAATGGCTCATTCGAATTCTGCCGACGGCATTCAGAATAGGTGTGTTACCCAAATAAAATTGACAAACAGTAAGTCTTTGAGAAGGGGTTTATCAAGCTAGATGGTGCATTAGAAATGTACATCTCCTGTTTCCAAAATGCATCACAAAGTGCTTGAAAAAGCTGTAAACTAATTCCACATTGCACAAGTGGGGACCCGGTGAAGGATGTACCAGTGGGTACTGTTTGAAATTGTCTAATTTGTATGTTCGTTTATTTGTATTTATTTGTGCTATTTACACAATGTTTAAGTTTTTTTCAAGTTTGTAGGTGTCAAGGTACAGAAACTAAATAATTAAATGTAAAAAAAGCACTGGATAGTCTTCAATGTAAAAATGAAATATACAATGAAACCTACATTTATTCAGACACCTACAACATTATTAAAGTTTTGCTATATATATCAAAAAATATATCTGGTGTCTGAATAATTTTTGGTTTGACTGTTAAAACTACAAAGTAGTCAAGAGCAGTGAGTGATTTTCATTTTCTTGGATTAACATTACAGCAGCCAGCAGCTAAATTAGGTGCGGTCCCTTTAAGAGACGATGAATGCATCCAATGGGCTAGTTGCATATCTCCGCCATCTTGGATTTCCGGTCTTGCGAGTGTGTGCGTAGATATTTCCGGTTGTGCTTAAAGTCAGCGCAGAAAACTGGAGAAGTCCAAATATTACCTTCTATATGTTTACAGGATTTATAATATCACTTCATATGCAAATAAGATATACACTGCTATTATCACTATACTACAAATGTTAACTGAGCCAGTGGATTTGAAACTTGTGTATGTTTGGGTCTGGTGAATGAATTAAATACACTAATGTTCACTACTGTTCACGAGATGAAAGTTGAACTCATGGCGTGTATACACAGCTATATAATGTATTTTATCTTACCAAATATATAAATGTACAAATTACTTATTTCTCGAA
This sequence comes from Carassius auratus, assembly GCF_003368295.1. NCBI lineage: Eukaryota > Metazoa > Chordata > Actinopteri > Cypriniformes > Cyprinidae > Carassius > Carassius auratus. The sequence continues at coordinate 32,563,304 of NC_039249.1, forward strand.
AATGTTTGCATTATTATTATTATTTTTATATTAAATATTTACCTCGTGAGACGTGGTCTGAGATTTATCTTCAGAAATATCTATTTCTCAATTGTACACATACATCAGTCGGTTTCATTTTCACAACATATTTTATTATTTTACACAGTAAAAAATACGTGACTAATTTTAATATTTTTAATCTGATAATTAATGCAAAACAATAACAATATACATAGACAGATAATGATTTATGCTACAGATCTTTCACAAAACAAATAAAAACACACATGAATGCAAACAGCGATCTTTTATTTAATGCAAACATACCATAATTATATTACGTTTAATTGTACAGTTAGTTATAAATTATGTTATCAAATAAATTTAATAAAACATGCTTTATCAGAAATCTCTGTGCGTCATGTTTGACAGTCAGAAACATTTATCTTACATAACAGAACAAAACCTGCTCTTCAAAATGAAAAGTATTGCATATTTGAATGGTTTGTGTTTGAAAAAAGAAATCCTTGTGGTCCTGACCTGACGCTGATCCGCATAATCAACAGAAGAATAAACCAATCTCTGCGTTGTATCTTGATGAATTTCCACACAGAGGTACGCAAAATATAGGGAGGATGTTTCCCCATGTTTTTGATATACCACTATCGGCTGTTAAATTTGAAAATCATTAATTATATACATCTAGCCAAGATCCGTGTGCAAGTTTCCATTACAGTCAATGCGAGCGTCGCAAGACCGGAAATAAGTACGCACACACTCGCGTCGCTGAAGCTCACTGGCGCCATCTTGTGCACCTAGCCCATTGAATATAATCATAGACAGTAAAAGAAATGGACACAGCGACCCCATTGGAACTCTATTGAGACAAATGAAGCCCAGTTTTAGCGTTTTTTAGCACTTCCGTTTCTGACGCGCAGACTCAAACGAAGCTTGACGACGTCAGCAACCTGTCTGACAGATGTAAATCTTCTAGTAGCTGTGCGTCCAAACTGCCATCGTTAATCTTGCAGAGACGGCGAGCTTGAGCGGGAAGTTCTTTGTCGTGAGTGAGCAGGAGTAAGTATTCTGATTAATTATTTTGTATAGTATTTTAAAATGTAACGCCAGTACGCCATATTAAGTTAATTGCCTGCGAGCTTCTCCACCTGTCTGTACGGTAATGCGACAGAGAGCCGAGTGGTTATGACGCAATCGTTAGCCTATTTTTTACAAAAACTGTTTATACGGGGTCATAATGTAACATAGAAGGTAATGGAGCCCTTTATACATTGTCGTGTATCTTTAGAAATAAATAATGGACAAACAGAGTCTTTAAACGCCTCAGATGTAAAGTTATTCGCTGTCAAAGTGACGCCAAAATGAATGGGAGTCAATGGGAATGCTAACGCAAGTGAAGTTCTGCTAAAAGATGGCAGCCCCCACCCGACTTCAACTTCCGGTCGAGTTCCTTGCCCCTTGAATATAATAGGGCTTGGGTGCCAAGTTGCATTCTGGTACGTGGGGGCCATGTTGCCAGCTTCGCAAATGTAAACATACAGCCAGTTGAACGAGAAGAGCAGAGTTGGTAGAAAGAAAAAAAGATGTCAAAATCGCGAAAAAGGTTGTGGGATTTATAGGGATACGCTAAATAGGGATGCCAGGGACCGGTATGTGGACAAAATCGGCTCTATTAACGGTTTGGATCCAAATTAAATTCCCAACAAATAGTGGAGTACCGACGGAGACTTTTTGCCGCACGTTTGCATTACAGATATCTTCGGCTATCTTGTTTGTTTTGTGAAGCTACAAGTCAAGTCTCATGTACAGTTCACAATGGGTCACAATCACAATCAGATGGGTTCAGGAGCTGCAAATCATAGAAACGGAACAGCGGCAAAACAGTATACAGTAATCCGGTAAGCTGCGCTCTAACGTTACCTAGCTGCTAGTTTAGTAACCGTTAGTGCTAACAACCATTCACACATGGACTTTTAACAATGTGTTTCAAAAGTGTAGTTAGTAGCTGTCCACCCTCCCGTTTTTCCGGGGTTCTCACGTATTTGAGCTGTTTTCCCGCTGTCTTCCCGTTTTAGTATTTTCCTGTAAAATATCCCGTTAGACCCTCCATCAGACCTGTCAAGTCTCTGTGTTGTTGTCCTGTTGCTACTCCTTGTCCTTCCAGCGAAACAGATGTTTTCAAAGCATCGTTTTGATTACTTGAAAGCAACCTTAGCGTGATGTTGGGCTTTTTAAGATAGCGTTGTTGTTGTGAGTGCACGATTTCACGCCAATCTGTAACTAAAGTCACGTGAGACCTAGCTTCACAAATCGCTTAACGTTAGTTAATGCAGCAGTTTTATAGTACAAATTTTTGCTGTCAGCAGAGGGATAGCAACAAAAAGATGAATGTTGAAATTTCCCGTATTTTGGATGAGTAACTCGAGAAATTTCCCTTATTTTCAATGTTGACTTAAGCTATATAAATTAATATTCAGATGTTATGGTCTCCGTAGTCGCGCCTCCAAGCAGGAAAGCGGTGTAAAGTTAATCCATTCTCATTTTATTTTCCCCATGGCTATCATGTGTTGCGCTATTACACCCCACAATACAGCAAAGGTTGAAAATGGTTAAAATAGATTTTTAATTAATCAAATTAAGACACACGGATGAGAGGGAGTATGTCTAAACACTGCGCAGTAGTCCGAGTGGCAGTAAAGGAAGCATTCAACGTGGCGGCCACGCCAAGTAATGACGTCACGACGCCCAAGCCCTATTCACATCCCATTTTGTTCCTCAACTGTTTACTTTCACTTAAGAAATAACTGACAGTTTTTTCGAGCACAATTTCCAAGGTGGATATTTTGACATATTTCGTATGTATTTGTCGGCACTAGAGCAAAAATGAGCAAATAAGCTTTCTCTTTTGTATTTGTTCGTTCTGGTGCAGGAGGGACTTTGAGGAGAACTTCGCAGAAGAGAGCTCTAGGGCTGCAACTAACGATTATTTTGATAATCGATTAATCTGTCGATTATTTTTACGAATAATCGATGAATCGGTTTATGTACTTATATTTTAGTTTTTTTTCAATTTTTCCCCCAAGTAAATTATTAATAAAGGGGCTTTATCATTCAGAATAGATTTTTAAGAGATTTTATCCATTTTACACTGTCATATCCTCATCAAAAATATACCTGGAGTTGTTTTATTACGTGTTAGCAATCCTTTGACGAACTCTTCTGCAATCAAAACACTGACCCATACTCTAGCAAATTTCACAAGATTTCAAATAATGTTTTCACCATGGCAGTCCGTAGAGCTCCTAAAGTAGTTTAACATCCGAACAAAGCTTATTAAGGAATATTTCAGAACATATTTTGACGAAGAATAAGGATAAAACAGAATAAAATTGCAGTGCGTTGTATTTTATTATTTACTGGGAAACAGCTTTATAGCTTATGCTGTGAAAATCTAAACAATCCTTAAAATAAAGTGCTAATGGCATGGAACCTGAATGGAACTCACAATTTAAAGTAAAATCCATCAGAAGGTTGTCCAGAAAAAAAAAAAAAAAAAAACGGACACACAAAAAACCTGCTGTGTGAAAAAGAGCAGTGAATACTTAGAAAAAAAATTCAGTCATAATTAGGCTGCACGATTGAATTATGAACTGGTAAACCACAAACTGATCACAGAACATGTTTGTAAAGCTTTAAATGTCAACTTTTAAAAAGCAATGTTATCAGCTTTTACGACTTAACATTTGCAAACAACATTGTACTAGAGAATCTGCACAAATAAAAGTCTTAGGGGCCGTTCACATATTGCGCCTAAAAACGCGTGGAAAACGCTAGGCGCACCACTTTCTCCTTTTTTCCAAAGCGCTCGGGCAGAAGCGCTCCTGAGGCGTCTGCCTTTGCTAAGCAACCATGACGTGCTCTCTCCATGAAGAAGCGAGATTTCAGCAAATGATAAATGGATTTGCAACTCTAAAAATCGCTTGAAGTAGCTCTCTGCTACTAAATTTATTTCAAAATGGAAATCCATATACAGCTATGATCAGCTGTTCCTTCATCTTGGCTGAGCTTTTAACGTTGTTACAGGAAAGGATGAAGCTGATTATTTAGATCTTGTCACATGACCCGCGGTGCGCTTGCGGCATTCTGAAAAGTTGAAATGTTTTTAACTCGATGCGGTGCGTACGTGCCGCGACCGTGACATAAAACGAGGCCAGCTATTGGCTATTTGCTACTTCTCCAGTTGTACTGGCTGAGTAAAACCCCCGGTGGCTCATTACTGCCACACTTTGGTCACCGCAGATTTGAAATATGCACGAAATGAGCCGCTTACAGCAAATAAGTTGTTTAGCAACGAATCGATGACTAAAATTAGTTGACAACTATTTTAATAATCGATTAAATCGATTCGTTGTTTCAGCTCTAGAGAGCTCTGTTCAGTGTCGCTGTCCGTTAGGCTGGCCTCAGCCAGTCGGTTATATAAAATATCAAGGTGAAAGTCATCATAGCTTGCTTAGTATAGACCCAGCTCCCAACCCAACTTTGGGAATAGATTAACGGCGATAACAGCATGCATGAAACAATGTAAATGCTCCAGGAACTACACAGTTACTGTCTTTGAATAAAGCAACATGCAGCATAACATCAGTCTCTTGTATTGTTCTGCTAGAATGAAGCACAGGCTCTACTCTTCAGCACAGTGGTAACCTCACAAACTCACAGAAACACTTCTGTTCCCAACAGAACATTAACACTAACATAACTCTAGATCTCAGAATCTTCACTAATTACAAACAAGTTTGCCCTTATTATTTCTACCACATAAAATACATTTACAAGTTTAGATGTTGATGTTTTATTAAAAATAATAAAGTGTGATGTCACCATCATGGTGGTCTATGTTTGCTTTAATTGGGCTCTTGACCCTTGTCTTTCTTCATTAGATCTTTCTCTGTAGTAATTAGGGGTGTCACTACTAGTCAAACTAGACTTTTATGCAATATAATATCTGACCTTTGTTTGCAATGTACCACACTACATTGTCAAATTTAAAACTTTTATTAACAACATAATGTAACAATAACTTACATCTTTAGTCAATTGAAAACTTAAAATAAACTGCCATCCAGTTTCTCTTTTGTAAGTGCAGTCTTCTTCACAAAAGATGACATTCAAGTTCACAACAAAACAAACAAAAACAATAAAAAATGACTAAACTAACCTTCAAATATTACAATGTATCTATTTAAAAGATTAAAGATAAAACACTTGTTAAACACTTCACTGACATTCATTTAGATTTAGATTTTTATATATATATATATATATTATATATATATATATATATATGTATATATATTAGACAAAAATAAATTAAACAAGCAAAATAAATGATTACTCACATGTATCTGGTCCACTGATGAAGTCATGGGTCAAGTCAAGTGAATTATTAATCATTTTCTAACAGGCGTCGAATACTGACTTTAGGAAAAGGGGAATAACCAATGACATTTGAGATAACAACTAAAACAGCAAGCCCCGCCCCACGACTGACAAAAACAAAATTGTTCGCGCGAGCAGAGGTGAGATGATCGAGCGCGAGGATGTGGGTAATGAGCATGCGCGCGCGCGAGAGAGTTTGAAATGAGCTCGCGGGCTCCCGTTTCTTCGCATCCGATTCAGTTTTCCTCTCGCGGAAGCCATATAGCGCGCGCGCCAGCATCAGTTGTATGCTCGGTTATTTTTGTCATTGATTTGCCGTCATACAACATGGGGGCGTGGCAGCATCGACGATTCCATTTTTTAATTCGAAGTTTGAGACTGTGACTTAATTTCGATCGATTTCGCCTAGTAGGAATGCATGTTGTGTTGTAGAGCAGTGAGCAGCTATTAGCTGTTTTTATATGATAAGAGTCAACAGGTGCTGGCCTGGTTGCTTTTAAAATCACCCCTCGTGGCCACGATAACCACAGGTCCGATGATGTGCCAGTGGTGGTAAATCACAACTTAAAACATGTTTTCATAAAAATATTAATTGCTAATGAACTTTAGTAATTGTATAAGGTGGCGTGAACAGAGATTTTGGATAAAATATACAGTGAAATACAGTGAAACCACATAATAAATAACCGATCTACAAACATTTTGTAAACTGATGTAAAACACACAATTTGTATTTATTTACTATTATTATTGGTAAGTTAATCTATTTTATATAGTCTATTGTTAATTCTAAAGTAGCCTATTGAATAGTGAAATCATTTAAATTAGTTAAGTTGTTTATTTGCTTCACTTAGGCACTATATTTTTATTATTAAATATATCTATCTTATCTCTTATTAAAATAATGCTTATGTGTCTGACTGTACACCTTAACCGTAATAAACGAATCGCTAACACTTTAAAATAAGGTTCATTAGTTAACTACATTAATTAACATTAACTAATAATGAACTGCACTTATACAGCAATTGTTCATCTTTGTTCTTGTTAATTTCCACATTTAATAATACTTTATTAAAATCTTGTTAATATTATTGCACTGAACTAACATGAACAAACAATGAACAGCTTTATTTCTATTAACTAACATTAACAAAGATGAATAAATACTGAAACAAATGTATTTCTTACTCATTGTTAGTTCATGTTAGTTAATACACTAATGTTTAATAAATGAACCTAATTGTAATGAATGTTGTTCTCCCGAGGCATGCTGTCACACACCTGACAAGCCACCGTGCGAAACAGAAAACACACGTCGAAAAATTGTGCTTGATACTCATTTCCGCTCACACTTTCCAGACAAGTATTCGATTCCTCCTAGTCTCGTTGGTACTTTTGCGTCCGCTTTCGTTTCAGCGCTGGACGCGGGGGGTATCTGGAGCAAGGGCAAGGAACTCGACCGGAAGTTGAAGTCGGGTGGGGGCTGCCATCTTGTAGCAGAACTTCACTTGCGTTAGCATTCCCATTGACTCCCATTCATTTTGGCGTCACTTTGACAGCGAATAACTTTACATCGGAGGCGTTTAAAGACTCTGTTTGTCCATTATTTATTTCTAAAGATACACAACAATTTATAAAGGGCTCCATTACCTTCTATGTTACATTATGCCGATTTTCAGACCGCCCTTCACAATGCAAGCTTCCTAATTCATCCCACCCAGAGCAGAAACTACATTACCCATTCACCCTTAAGTTATACAAGTGAATAGTGCATGTGTCGCTTTCCCACTGTTAAGTGTCAACAACTCAACGTGGCCGGAGAAGGTGTGTGAAACTCGTTGTGAGTTATACTAAAGCAAAATCTTGAGTATTTATTGTCTGATAAACATTAAAAACTGTCTGCGGAGGTTGAGTCGTCCTGCAGCCCCCGCTGGCTGTTCATTGGCTGCAGCATCTTTTTTCTAAGTTCTAAAAAAATACCTTAGACGGCAAGGCACAAATTTAGATATTCATTTATCTAATTAATCTATAGCCTATGCACAAAGACAATATGATCTTTTTGTTTTAAAGCTTGATGAAGAGAGAGAGCGCAAGTTGCTGCAGCTGAGGAGGACAGTGATGCACGCGTACAGGAGTGATTGACAGTTCGCGGCACTGTGTACAAAAAAATACTCCGCTACACAATTATTTGTTATTTTCGTTTAAGCTTATTAACGTTAGCGTTACAGAAAGGTCTGATTTACGCACTGTTACAGTCATTGTTTTTTTTGTTTTTTTTTTAAACAATGACATTTGAGTTCATGATTTTAATGTTGCTGTTTCTTGTGGCAGACTGAATGAAGACTAATGTTTCTTGTGTCAGACTGAAGAGTAATCCGGCAGAGTTTTATACTGAAACTTTCCGTCTAAAAGTCCTTCCTTGGTCTTATCCATATTTCTTTGCACGTTGAACACACATAGGCCACAACTGAAAATAAAAAAAAACTGCAACCGCGTTAATTGCGTTAATTTTTTTTAACGCGTTAAATATTTCAAATTAATCGAATGCGTTAACGCGCTAATTTTGACAGCACTAATATATATATATATATATATATATATATATATATATATATATTATATATATATATATATATATTATATATATATATATATGTATATATATTAGACAAAAATAAATTAAACAAGCAAAATAAATGATTACTCACATGTATCTGGTCCACTGATGAAGTCATGGGTCAAGTCAAGTGAATTATTAATCATTTTCTAACAGGCGTCGAATACTGACTTTAGGAAAAGGGGAATAACCAATGACATTTGAGATAACAACTAAAACAGCAAGCCCCGCCCCACGACTGACAAAAACAAAATTGTTCGCGCGAGCAGAGGTGAGATGATCGAGCGCGAGGATGTGGGTAATGAGCATGCGCGCGCGCGAGAGAGTTTGAAATGTATGGCAAGCCAAAAGGGTCAGAATTACGCCTAGATTAAACGCGTTTGCATACAAAACGCCGTTTTTTACGGCGTTTAAAACGGTATTAGCGCCGTCAAATACGCCGTCCTTATAGCAGACGCCGTAAAAAACGCGCGTAAACCGTAAAAAACGCCGCAAAAAACGGCGTTTTAGTGTTTGTAAAAAGCGCCGCTTTTAACGCCGTCGGCTTGCCACAGGACGCCGTAAAAAACGCCGTTCTGAATGCACAAAAGCGCGCGTTATTTACGGCGTTTTCCTTGTAGTATAATGAGCCACGCCCGCTGATTTCCACAGCCAGTAATAATGAACTGTTCTCACCCAATCAAAGACGAACAGAACCAGACCAGACTAATTTACCACAGATCGTTTAAGCGGAAGAAGTGCCTGTGAACTGATAGGAATATTAAGTAACTTTTTATATATTTTAATCGCTACAAACATTGAACATAGGCCGATTACACATCTTTATCCTACTTGAATGTAACTGTTAATTATTTAACAATTACAAACCCTAGTTTATATATCATTTACTACCCAAATACCTTTTATGTATATACATAAAGTGCTGGTTCGAAATATTCAATTAGCTTTGAGTCATTTAATTTCCAATACAAGAAATCATACATGATAACGGAAGTCGACCAGAGAGTGTGTAAAAGCTGTGCAGCTACAGAAGTTGGAGGCAATGGTCCTAGTCTTGTTGACCACTATACACCGCTACAACCGCTGGTTCGAGCCCCGCTCCAAACTGATTCTGGTATACAGGGGAGTTTATTTGCTGTTTAACAAACAAATATACGTTGAGGCATTGCTTCCACACATATCATTTTTTTCCGCTCTCATGATAATAATGAGTTGTTTAGTTAAAACGGCATATTTTCTCGTAATAACGAGATGTTACGTCCTTAAAACGACACATTTCTTTCTCAACAACATTTCATAAAAAACAGTATGATTTTCCTGTTATAGATTACATAATGTGAGCAAGCGAAGCGATTGTCCGAGCTGCTGTCGCCGTGGTCCTGACATAAAAGAGCATCTGCACGCTACTGAAATTCGAAGAATACACTGTTTTAAATGTATAGTAATATTTTTACTGTAACGTCATGCTTATTTGGATTAATCTCCAATCTTACTACAATATTCTATCCAATAACTGCATTCAGACCAAGAGGATATGACATGATCAAATCAAACCAGTTACAAAAAGAAAAAAAGAGGAGTGACAGTTTGATTCTATTATTATTACATCACTATTATTAATATTTCGTTCTGTCTGAAAAACGGAAAAACGAAAATGAAGCTATATTTTTCGTATTTTTTTGTTTGTGGATAAAAATGATCTTATGCATTTGTGCGTGAGCGGCCCTGAAACGCCACTTTTCAACTCAGCCTGTCTTCACTGTCTGTCCTAAAGCAGAATAAGAGTTCATCTGATACAGCTCTGCAATTTAGTCACATCGTTTCTTCATATTGTTTGGCTGTTGCGACTATATTTCTTGCAAATATAGATCTCATATAAAGAGCAACACTGCACTTCTAGGGTCGGTGGCGTCTGGGCTTCTTATCTGCATTGTCCTCGCCTCACACCAGCCCCTTTCACACTGCCATTCCGGCAAATACAGGGGTAAAATGTTCCTGTAATTGTTCCCTGGTCGCTAGATTTGGCACTTTCACACTGCCAGTGATGACCCGGTATATGTGCGTGCTTTCACACACAACTCGTGAAGATCCCGTAACGACACGTGACATCAGCGCGTGACGTGTAATGTACGAGTCGACAACGCTTGGCACGTTATACTTTAACTGAAGCAAGCAAACGATCTCTGCGTCAGCGCGGAAAGTGAGGAACTAACTGATCTCTGCTTCATTACAGTTTGCACATATGTTTTCGTCGCGAATGTTGATCTTCCTTCAAAACAGCCGGTAAAAGAGTCGCGCGATAACGCGCGTCATCACTTCGATACGGAATTAGATCTGGCTTTCGTTCACACAGCGCTCGTTCCGGATCGATTACCGCAATGTTACTATGTCCCCGACCCGGGTTCGATTCGGTAATCAATTCCGGGACGTGGTTGCTTTCACACAGAAGGCGACCAGGCAATGTTACGGGAATATTGCGGGTCCGACGTGCAGTGTGAAAGGGGCTACCCACGCTCAGCGCAGCCTATTCCTTAAAGCCTGGAATATACCCCATGCCCAAAGATTCGATGCGACGCACGGCTCGATTCAGGTAAAGATAGCAATGTATAGTCAATAATATATAATAATCGGACTAAAAATGGGCCTAACGCCGCCCACGCATGTGAAAGAAATATTAAAGAATAGTTTATTTGCTTATTTGTTTTTACCCACGAAAAAAACATCTAGCTTAATTTAATTTTTCCGTTTCTCAAACAAAACAAAATAACAACAACAATAATAATAGTCTAATAATTATAAAATCAAACCGTTTGTCACTCAAATAAATAAAATATAAAAAAAAAAAAAAACATTTTTTTTAACAGCAGAGAGAAGTGCATGTGGGTGACATAAAACAATTGCATGTGCATGTCAGTGCTGCTATATTGTTAGCTAAAACTTTTTAAAGGCTCAAATGAAATAAAATAAAAATTTAAATAAAAATAAAACAAATCTATTAGATTAAAAACTTAAACTGAAAATAAAGATGCTGCCTCCACAACAAAATAAATTAAATAACTAAATTAAGTAAGTTCTAAAGAACAACAAAAAATAAATAAATATTCTGTCAAATACAGAGTTTTAAACAGTATCTGCGCCGCAAAATACGTCGTTGTGATAACAAACGCCGTAAAAAACGTGCGAAAATACGCCAGTGACGCCGTATTTGACGGCGTTTTAGTGTGTATGAAAACGCCGTTTTTTACGCCGTTCATGTTGCCATATGACGGCGTAAAAAACGTCGTTTTGGTTGCACAGAGAACGCGTTACGGCGTTTTGCTAATAGTATAATGAGCCACGCCCACTGATTCCTACAGCCAGTACGTATGAACGGTTTTCCAATCGGCCAATTGTAATGCTGCTCATTAAAACTGCTCAGTCGGTGCCACATTATTTTATATTTGCCCGTTACATTTTTATTTTGAGCAAATCTGAGTCGTGATACTCTGTTCGTGTTTTCTGGATAATCGCAAATGTCAGTACAATTTAAATGAATTAAAGATTGTTTAAAGCAGTGGTTCTCAAAGTGTGGTGCGAGTAGCACTAGTGGTACTCAGGCTCCCTCTAGTGCTACGAAGAGGAATCACTAAATGAAACATTAATGAACGTTAATAAATTTTAATTTGATCTTTATTTGAGTAAAGTTGTTTTTTTTGGTTGTGTTGTTGTTGTTTTACATCTAAGTACAGTACAGTTTTTATTTCACTTTTGGTACAACACATTTTAATTCAATCATTTTTTTTCATTTACCGGTATGTAAGCACAGTACAGTGTTAATGCTCAAACTGTGTATTTACAATGTTGAAGTGGCTGACAACAATAAATAAAACTGCCTCGTGTAAAACTGTGCAGAGCTGTAGCTGAATAGTTAGGCCTACGCTGCTGAAATGTAATGTTGCTCATTATGGTGCTGCTTGGAGAGCCAAATATTTTCTGAAGTGGTTGGTATAAAAAGTTTGAGAACAACTGGTTTAAAGAAATGGTATAAAATGAATTCATGCTTTTTAAGAACTTCTCAGTAAAACATTTATTCTTTCCCCTTGTAGAGTCATCAAGGATCCAACTTATTATGCAATAAATTATGCAAAAAATATTTGGCAGAAGAGCTGGGCCAACAGATGAAACTGGTTCACTTTCATTAAATGGACAAAACATAGACCTAACCTTTTCAAGTTTGTTTAGAGTATGTCCCGTTATACATTATTACTTTCATGTTTTTATTTCTTGACTCCAAAAAAAAAAAAAAAAAAAAAACTGTCCCCAAAACATACAAATTTTTTTTTGGGAAAGTTGGTCATGTTTTTACATTTTTATAGACCCAAATAAGTGCTGCTTGTGGCAATGACTTTAATAGTCATTATTTTAATATGTAAATATGTTAAGATGTTGTAGTAGTCATTTTAATTTTAGGTCATGTGAATCAATGTCTGTGTTTAGGTCTTCTGGAATGTTGGTGAAATAAAAGTGCCAAGTTTCCACACCAAATTTATTTTCTAATTTATTATTTAACAGTCAAATACATTCAGATCTTGCCCCACAATTTTTAACAGAGCTGAAAGGAAACAAAAAAAAAAGAAAAAAAAAAGGTGACGCTTATACCTTCCCAAATCCGAGAGATCCTTTTATTGCAAGGAGCATTAATTCCCTGAATTCCTCTTCTTCTGACACACCTCTTGGCAGGTAGAGAGTCAGGGCACAGGTTGAAGCATATGGAATCCTTCAGGTAGGCTCCTCTTGGTCATAACATTCCACTTGGCACTTTTGCTAAAAAGCAAATTATTAACCACCACCTCCCACAACTGGCCACAGGAGTTCAGCCCAGAAGTGAACTGCTGGATCTTACTAGCCAGATTCAGATTTTAGTTTTGCTTTAAATAAGTTATAGGCTTAGCATTTAAAATAAATGTTGTTCGTAAATAATTGCAATATAATTTATTTTATGACATACAGTTAATTAAAACACGAGGAAGAGGGTTTTTCCTAATAGCAGGACCTTTGCAAATGTTTATTGAACTGAATCAATATAACAAGTACGGTATTTTGAGTGAGTTTACTATTAATAGTAACTAAAATTGTAACTATTTTCTCATTTTGCTCTATTTTGACAAAAAGAGTCCAAACAAAGCCACAGCAGAACAATGTCCTCTTCAAGCAACAGCAGCCTTTGGTATTAAATGATTCACTTTATTCCTCATTGAATGAATCAGCCATTTGAATTAATTATTTAATGTCTTACTCTAACCTCTCTTCTTTGAAAATTTACATTTGTGATTATAAAATTTTTCAAGGTAGTAGTAGCCTTAATTAAGAAGAAATTTAAAATGAGAAGAGTCTAACTTCAAATAGTCGCTAAAGAACATTTTTTGACTTACACAGAACTTTAAGGATAGATACATTTTAACAAAGACTGAAGTCAATCCAGAATAGTAGCTATGTAATATACACAAATTTAAACTAATTTAAACTGCCTAACTAAATTAAAATCCTTGCCCTAAAAGGATCTTCTTCTTCTTTTGATTTTAATGGCGGGTTGCAAACCAACTTCCAAGGTGCATACCGCCACCTACTGTGATGGAGTGTGAAAAGAATGAATAACCCTTTTACTGTCTATGGAATAACCCTCCTATATCCTATTATATAGCCCACTATTCTTAATAAATCTCATGACTGCTTGCATTTGTTTCCTTGAATTTGGACCATCATTTAACATGCTAGTTATATTAAATTCTTGGCATCCTACTTCTTGTAACTCTTCCTTAAGAATCCTCCTTTGTAATTCATATGTCTTGCATTTCTGCATAACATGCTCTACAGTTTCCTGTACTGAACAGACATCACATAGACCTGTGTCATGTTTCCCTATAATGTGTAAAGTTTGATTTAGATTTGAATGCCCGGTTCGTAAATGTGTGAAAATAACTTGTTCTTTTCTACTTAAGTTGTGAATTATTTTGCTTTTCTTTATGGTTTTTTGAACCTTATAATAGTGTCGTCCTGTATGACATGAGTCCCACTCTGTCTGCCATTTCCTATTGCATGCTTCTGAAATTAAATGTTTTCCTTCTGATCTACTGAGTGCAATCTTTACGTTTGGTTCTTTCATTTTAATTGATTCTTTGGCAATCTTGTCTGCTTCCTCGTTACCTTGAATTCCCACGTGTGCTGGTACCCACATAAATTTTATTATTATTCTTATCTGTCGTAAACCATATAACTTTATCATGATTTCAGTTAAAATGTCAGTTCTATTTGTTTCCAGTGATTGTAAACTTAAAAGGACTGCCATTGAATCAGAACATATTATAACTTTATCCGGTCTAACTTCATACACCCACTCTAGTGCCATTAAAATAGCTATCATCTCTGCTGTATATACTGATGCACCATCTGATATCCTTCCAGCCTTCCTCACCTCAAACTCTGGAACATAGAATGCAGCCCCTGTCCTTCCAGTCTCTGTACTCTTTGACCCATCTGTATAAATTTGAAGAAACGTGTAGTATGATTTTTTTATATACTCATACACATATGTATTTAACCTAACTGCTTCATTCATTTCCCTTCTGTTTTCATGTAATTTTATGTCTATTTCCGGTTGATCTATTATCCAGGGTGGAATTGGGGATACTACCACTATTGGAGCAAATGATATTGACTCTAGCCCAGCTTCATTAACCCACTCCTTTATTTTCCATGCAAATCCTTTACCAGTTGTATTTAAAATTTCCCAGCAATCATTCAGAACTTCCCTTACAGGATGACTATCTTTTTGTCCTTGTAGGTTTACCCAGTATGCCATTGCTAGTTTCTGTCTTCTTATACTTAATGCCATTTCTGAAGTCTCTATCCCTAAAAGGATCTCTTGGCTTTGGGAAGGTGTAGGCTAAGTGTTCTAAAACTTAATTAACATTTTAAAGTCACTAAGCCAGGGCTGTCCAATCCTGCTCCTGGAGGGACACTGTCCTGAGAGTTTAGCTCCAACCCCAATTAAACACACCTGATCCAACTAATCAAGGTTTTTAGACCTACAGGAAATTTCCAGGCAGTTGTGTTGTGGTAAGTTGGAGGTAAACTCTGCAGAACAGTGGCTATCCAGGACAGAGTTTAGACACCCCTGCACTAATTTTGTCATATTCAATAATCCTGAATGATTAAAGGGATGGTTCACCCAAAAATGAAAAATTCTCACATCATTTATTCTAAACCCTTCTATACAGGTTTTTATAGACCTGTATAAATTGTAGTACACCAGAATCTTCTGTCAGCTGTCGAGTGCAATTGTTCAGCTTCTGCTGACAACGCAAAATAAAGATTCTCCTGGCCATCTTCATATCATTATCAACCAACCAACCAATCGAGTGATTAAAATAACAATCGAACTCGGATGTAAACTAGTCTGGTCTGAGTCAGGTCATCATTGATTGGGTGAGAACAGTTCATTATTACTGGCTGTGGAAATCTGACAGCTGACAGAAGATTCTGGTGTACTACAATCAACTTTAGTGAGGAAAGGATTGCTTTGTTTCAGATTATATAAAACATGGGCGCTGTCCTGCAACCATTTTTCTCCAACCGCAATTAAACACACCTGATTCAGCTAATCAAGCCCTCAACAGCATACTGGAAACTTCTAGTCCGGTGTATTGCAAGTTGAGCTAAACTCTGCAGGACAGTGATCTTCTAGGACTGAGTTAAGACACCCCTGTTTCTGAACCTTGGATTTGTGTGCTGTCTTTAGCACTAAGTTGAATGTTCTTATTCTATTCTTAATTATCTCTTTTATTATATTGCTGAACATTTTGCATCCTGAAATGTAAATTTTCAAAGAAGAGAGGTTAGAGTAAGACATTAAATAATTAATTCAAATGGCTGATTCATTCAATGAGGAATAAAGTGAATCATTTAATACCAAAGGCTGCTGTTGCTTGAAGAGGACATTGATCTGCTGTGGCTTTGTTTGGACTCTTTTTGTCAAAATAGAGCAAAATGAGAAAATAGTTACAATTTTAGTTACTATTAATAGTAAACTCACTCAAAATACCGTACTTGTTATATTGATTCAGTTCAATAAACATTTGCAAAGGTCCTGCTATTAGGAAAAACCCTCTTCCTCGTGTTTTAATTAACTGTATGTCATAAAATAAATTATATTGCAATTATTTACGAACAACATTTATTTTAAATGCTAAGCCTATAACTTATTTAAAGCAAAACTAAAATCTGAATCTGGCTAGTAAGATCCAGCAGTTCACTTCTGGGCTGAACTCCTGTGGCCAGTTGTGGGAGGTGGTGGTTAATAATTTGCTTTTTAGCAAAAGTGCCAAGTGGAATGTTATGACCAAGAGGAGCCTACCTGAAGGATTCCATATGCTTCAACCTGTGCCCTGACTCTCTACCTGCCAAGAGGTGTGTCAGAAGAAGAGGAATTCAGGGAATTAATGCTCCTTGCAATAAAAGGATCTCTCGGATTTGGGAAGGTATAAGCGTCACCTTTTTTTTTTCTTTTTTTTTTGTTTCCTTTCAGCTCTGTTAAAAATTGTGGGGCAAGATCTGAATGTATTTGACTGTTAAATAATAAATTAGAAAACAAATTTGGTGTGGAAACTTGGCACTTTTATTTCACCAACATTCCAGAAGACCTAAACACAGACATTGATTCACATGACCTAAAATTAAAATGACTACTACAACATCTTAACATATTTACATATTAAAATAATGACTATTAAAGTCATTGCCACAAGCAGCACTTATTTGGGTCTATAAAAATGTAAAAACATGACCAACTTTCCCAAAAAAAAATTTGTATGTTTTGGGGACAGTTTTTTTTTTTTTTTTTGGAGTCAAGAAATAAAAACATGAAAGTAATAATGTATAACGGGACATACTCTAAACAAACTTGAAAAGGTTAGGTCTATGTTTTGTCCATTTAATGAAAGTGAACCAGTTTCATCTGTTGGCCCAGCTCTTCTGCCAAATATTTTTTGCATAATTTATTGCATAATAAGTTGGATCCTTGATGACTCTACAAGGGGAAAGAATAAATGTTTTACTGAGAAGTTCTTAAAAAGCAAGAATTCATTTTATACCATTTCTTTAAACCAGTGGTTCTCAAACTTTTTATACCAACCACTTCAGAAAATATTTGGCTCTCCAAGCAGCACCATAATGAGCAACATTACATTTCAGCAGCGTAGGCCTAACTATTCAGCTACAGCTCTGCACAGTTTTACACGAGGCAGTTTTATTTATTGTTGTCAGCCACTTCAACATTGTAAATACACAGTTTGAGCATTAACACTGTACTGTGCTTACATACCGGTAAATGAAAAAAAATGATTGAATTAAAATGTGTTGTACCAAAAGTGAAATAAAAACTGTACTGTACTTAGATGTAAAACAACAACAACACAACCAAAAAAAACAACTTTACTCAAATAAAGATCAAATTAAAATTTATTAACGTTCATTAATGTTTCATTTAGTGATTCCTCTTCGTAGCACTAGAGGGAGCCTGAGTACCACTAGTGCTACTCGCACCACACTTTGAGAACCACTGCTTTAAACAATCTTTAATTCATTTAAATTGTACTGACATTTGCGATTATCCAGAAAACACGAACAGAGTATCACGACTCAGATTTGCTCAAAATAAAAATGTAACGGGCAAATATAAAATAATGTGGCACCGACTGAGCAGTTTTAATGAGCAGCATTACAATTGGCCGATTGGAAAACCGTTCATACGTACTGGCTGTAGGAATCAGTGGGCGTGGCTCATTATACTATTAGCAAAACGCCGTAACGCGTTCTCTGTGCAACCAAAACGACGTTTTTTACGCCGTCATATGGCAACATGAACGGCGTAAAAAACGGCGTTTTCATACACACTAAAACGCCGTCAAATACGGCGTCACTGGCGTATTTTCGCACGTTTTTTACGGCGTTTGTTATCACAACGACGTATTTTGCGGCGCAGATACTGTTTAAAACTCTGTATTTGACAGAATATTTATTTATTTTTTGTTGTTCTTTAGAACTTACTTAATTTAGTTATTTAATTTATTTTGTTGTGGAGGCAGCATCTTTATTTTCAGTTTAAGTTTTTAATCTAATAGGCTAGATTTGTTTTATTTTTATTTAAATTTTTATTTTATTTCATTTGAGCCTTTAAAAAGTTTTAGCTAACAATATAGCAGCACTGACATGCACATGCAATTGTTTTATGTCACCCACATGCACTTCTCTCTGCTGTTAAAAAAAATGTTTTTTTTTTTTTATATTTTATTTATTTGAGTGACAAACGGTTTGATTTTATAATTATTAGACTATTATTATTGTTGTTGTTATTTTGTTTTGTTTGAGAAACGGAAAAATTAAATTAAGCTAGATGTTTTTTTCGTGGGTAAAAACAAATAAGCAAATAAACTATTCTTTAATATTTCTTTCACATGCGTGGGCGGCGTTAGGCCCATTTTTAGTCCGATTATTATATATTATTGACTATACATTGCTATCTTTACCTGAATCGAGCCGTGCGTCGCATCGAATCTTTGGGCATGGGGTATATTCCAGGCTTTAAGGAATAGGCTGCGCTGAGCGTGGGTGTGAGGCGAGGACAATGCAGATAAGAAGCCCAGACGCCACCGACCCTAGAAGTGCAGTGTTGCTCTTTATATGAGATCTATATTTGCAAGAAATATAGTCGCAACAGCCAAACAATATGAAGAAACGATGTGACTAAATTGCAGAGCTGTATCAGATGAACTCTTATTCTGCTTTAGGACAGACAGTGAAGACAGGCTGAGTTGAAAAGTGGCGTTTCAGGGCCGCTCACGCACAAATGCATAAGATCATTTTTATCCACAAACAAAAAAATACGAAAAATATAGCTTCATTTTCGTTTTTCCGTTTTTCAGACAGAACGAAATATTAATAATAGTGATGTAATAATAATAGAATCAAACTGTCACTCCTCTTTTTTTCTTTTTGTAACTGGTTTGATTTGATCATGTCATATCCTCTTGGTCTGAATGCAGTTATTGGATAGAATATTGTAGTAAGATTGGAGATTAATCCAAATAAGCATGACGTTACAGTAAAAATATTACTATACATTTAAAACAGTGTATTCTTCGAATTTCAGTAGCGTGCAGATGCTCTTTTATGTCAGGACCACGGCGACAGCAGCTCGGACAATCGCTTCGCTTGCTCACATTATGTAATCTATAACAGGAAAATCATACTGTTTTTTATGAAATGTTGTTGAGAAAGAAATGTGTCGTTTTAAGGACGTAACATCTCGTTATTACGAGAAAATATGCCGTTTTAACTAAACAACTCATTATTATCATGAGAGCGGAAAAAAATGATATGTGTGGAAGCAATGCCTCAACGTATATTTGTTTGTTAAACAGCAAATAAACTCCCCTGTATACCAGAATCAGTTTGGAGCGGGGCTCGAACCAGCGGTTGTAGCGGTGTATAGTGGTCAACAAGACTAGGACCATTGCCTCCAACTTCTGTAGCTGCACAGCTTTTACACACTCTCTGGTCGACTTCCGTTATCATGTATGATTTCTTGTATTGGAAATTAAATGACTCAAAGCTAATTGAATATTTCGAACCAGCACTTTATGTATATACATAAAAGGTATTTGGGTAGTAAATGATATATAAACTAGGGTTTGTAATTGTTAAATAATTAACAGTTACATTCAAGTAGGATAAAGATGTGTAATCGGCCTATGTTCAATGTTTGTAGCGATTAAAATATATAAAAAGTTACTTAATATTCCTATCAGTTCACAGGCACTTCTTCCGCTTAAACGATCTGTGGTAAATTAGTCTGGTCTGGTTCTGTTCGTCTTTGATTGGGTGAGAACAGTTCATTATTACTGGCTGTGGAAATCAGCGGGCGTGGCTCATTATACTACAAGGAAAACGTAAATAACGCGCGCTTTTGTGCATTCAGAACGGCGTTTTTTACGGCGTCCTGTGGCAAGCCGACGGCGTTAAAAGCGGCGCTTTTTACAAACACTAAAACGCCGTTTTTTGCGGCGTTTTTTACGGTTTACGCGCGTTTTTTACGGCGTCTGCTATAAGGACGGCGTATTTGACGGCGCTAATACCGTTTTAAACGCCGTAAAAAACGGCGTTTTGTATGCAAACGCGTTTAATCTAGGCGTAATTCTGACCCTTTTGGCTTGCCATAGAAATGAGCTCGCGGGCTCCCGTTTCTTCGCATCCGATTCAGTTTTCCTCTCGCGGAAGCCATATAGCGCGCGCGCCAGCATCAGTTGTATGCTCGGTTATTTTTGTCATTGATTTGCCGTCATACAACATGGGGGCGTGGCAGCATCGACGATTCCATTTTTTAATTCGAAGTTTGAGACTGTGACTTAATTTCGATCGATTTCGCCTAGTAGGAATGCATGTTGTGTTGTAGAGCAGTGAGCAGCTATTAGCTGTTTTTATATGATAAGAGTCAACAGGTGCTGGCCTGGTTGCTTTTAAAATCACCCCTCGTGGCCACGATAACCACAGGTCCGATGATGTGCCAGTGGTGGTAAATCACAACTTAAAACATGTTTTCATAAAAATATTAATTGCTAATGAACTTTAGTAATTGTATAAGGTGGCGTGAACAGAGATTTTGGATAAAATATACAGTGAAATACAGTGAAACCACATAATAAATAACCGATCTACAAACATTTTCTAAACTGATGTAAAACACACAATTTGTATTTATTTACTATTATTATTGGTAAGTTAATCTATTTTATATAGTCTATTGTTAATTCTAAAGTAGCCTATTGAATAGTGAAATCATTTAAATTAGTTAAGTTGTTTATTTGCTTCACTTAGGCACTATATTTTTATTATTAAATATATCTATCTTATCTCTTATTAAAATAATGCTTATGTGTCTGACTGTACACCTTAACCGTAATAAACGAATCGCTAACACTTTAAAATAAGGTTCATTAGTTAACTACATTAATTAACATTAACTAATAATGAACTGCACTTATACAGCAATTGTTCATCTTTGTTCTTGTTAATTTCCACATTTAATAATACTTTATTAAAATCTTGTTAATATTATTGCACTGAACTAACATGAACAAACAATGAACAGCTTTATTTCTATTAACTAACATTAACAAAGATGAATAAATACTGAAACAAATGTATTTCTTACTCATTGTTAGTTCATGTTAGTTAATACACTAATGTTTAATAAATGAACCTAATTGTAATGAATGTTGTTCTCCCGAGGCATGCTGTCACACACCTGACAAGCCACCGTGCGAAACAGAAAACACACGTCGAAAAATTGTGCTTGATACTCATTTCCGCTCACACTTTCCAGACAAGTATTCGATTCCTCCTAGTCTCGTTGGTACTTTTGCGTCCGCTTTCGTTTCAGCGCTGGACGCGGGGGGTATCTGGAGCAAGGGCAAGGAACTCGACCGGAAGTTGAAGTCGGGTGGGGGCTGCCATCTTGTAGCAGAACTTCACTTGCGTTAGCATTCCCATTGACTCCCATTCATTTTGGAGTCACTTTGACAGCGAATAACTTTACATCGGAGGCGTTTAAAGACTCTGTTTGTCCATTATTTATTTCTAAAGATACACAACAATTTATAAAGGGCTCCATTACCTTCTATGTTACATTATGGCCCCGTATAAACAGTTTTTGTAAAAAATAGGCTAACGATTGCGTCATAACCACTCGGCTCTCTGTCGCATTACCGTACAGACAGGAGGAGAAGCTCGCAGGCAATTAACTTAATATGGCGTACTGGCGTTACATTTTAAAATACTATACAAAATAATTAATCAGAATACTTACTCCTGCTCACTCACGACAAAGAACTCCCCGCTCAAGCTCGCGTCTCTGCAAGATTAACGATGGCAGTTTGCACGCACAGCCACTTAGAAGATTTACATATGTCAGACAGGTTGCTGACGTCGTCAAGCTTCGTTTGAGTCTGCGCATCAGAAACGGAAGTGCTAAAAAACGCTAAAACTGGGCTTCATTCGTCTCAATTGAGTTCCAATGGGGTCGCTGTGTCCATTTCTTTTACTGTCTATGATCAGGAGTAGCCTTCGCCATTGTTTTAAATCGACTCTCTGCCAAGAGACCCGCCCTCTTCTGACTCTGATTGGCCGTGATCCTGAATCAAACCAATCAATCCAACGATGGCAGCGAGTATTACCCAATCAGGGGCAGGATAAGACGAGTCTTCACAGAATGCCGGTGGGATGATCTGCATGAGATTCTGCATTGAAGACAACTCCGAAAATACGGGACAAATCCCGTCCCGTATTGATTCAAAATGGGGCATGCTATTTTATTCTCAAATACGGGACGATTCCGTATTTTAAGGGACGGGTGGCAACCCTACTGGTGACAATCAACGAAATGCATCTTGCTGCAATGCATGCTCAGTAAGACCATAGTTAAAACTCCCAGCATGCACTGCAACATGAGTAAAGTCAACATTGTTGAGGAACATATGAAAAATGTTCATGTCTAAAAGTCATACCCAATAAATTTTTTTTCTCCCAATATTTAAACATTATGGTGGCATTTGTTTAGTAGGACTTTTTCACAGCTCCGTGACACTAAATGTCAGTTCAATAATCCAAAGAAAGATAACTGTATAATGATTATTCAAATGATTTAAAAGCATAAAGTGTAAGATAATTTGCTACCTTGATCTTTTAATTCTGTGATACATAAATGCTTAACTGTTTACTGCAAAACAATATTTTGCAATCAATTAAAAGCATATTACTTTTGAATTATTAACAGGGTTAAGAGCCCAACTAAAGCAAACACTGATCTCCATGATGGTGACCATTTTAATTAATAAAACATCCACAGCTGATCCTATGTAATTCTCAATAACACCAGGTGTTCATCACTAATACACAATCATTATTAAATTAGTCACTTCATTATCTCATAAAATTTTACTCTTTGATTTGGGATTTGACTGGAGACTTATTTGTGACTTGAAAGGAATAACTTACCCTGCATCTCAATGTGCCTGCTTATACTATGCTCTTAAAGTAATAACCCTTTTGGTGAAGAAAAAGTACACACTTTTGAGTATGTAGCAGAAGAGTAGGCAAGCTTTGGGACATATAATAAAGTCATACAAATTGTGTCTTTAAAGGACTGCACCTGTTACATGCACCCTGTCACTATAAACTGGCCTGTCAATCATCTTGCCACAATAAACATCCTCCACATTTCATTTAATTTAACTTCCTACAGTACTGGAGAGAAAATGAGTAGCTTGTTGATCTGCCAGTCACGGGTCTTTTATGCAGAGAACTGGGCATGATGATAATAAAATATAACACGGATAACAATAAATTAACATTTTTCACCAGGTTAAATGCTGATTATTAGTAACTCAAACCCCTTATTTTAAACCTTTCTACCTAACTGTTGATCATGTGCATCCACCATGTTAGTAGTTTTTCTAACGCGTTTTATTTGTGTTTTTTAGTTCTGGGCTGAATCCTTCACCAAAGTGCAATGGATTGTGGGCAATTTTAGCCATTAGAAGTGTGCACTGATCCACACTTCCAAAATTGACCTCAAAGTGTAGACTATCCAGGGGCTTTTGGCATACTACAGGTGGTGGTCATATAATTAGTATATCATCAAAAAGTTGATTTATTTTACTAATTCCAGTCAAGAAAATTGTATATTATATTCATTCATCACACACAGATTGATATTTTTCAAATGTTTCTTTTAATTTTGAGGATTATAACTGACAACTAATGAAAATCCCAAATTCAGTATCTCAGAAAATTAGAATATTACTTAAGACCAATACAAATCTTTTTTTTTTTTAGAAATCCTGGCCAACTGAAAAGTATGAGCATGTAAAGCACTCAATACTTATTTGGGGCTCCTTTTAGCTGAATTACTGCAGCAAAGCGGAGTGGCATGGAGTCGATCAGTCTGTGGCACTGCTCAGGTGTTATGAGAGCCCAGGTTGCTCTGATAGTGGCCTTCAGCTCTTCTGCATTCTTGGGTCTGGCATATCGCATTTTCCTCTACACAATATCCAACAGATTTTCTATGGAGTTAAGGCCAGGCGAGTTAACCAGTTAACAACAGGGATACCATGGTCCTTAAACCAGGTACTGGTAGCTTTGGCACTGTGTGCAGGTGCCAAGTCCTGTTGGAAAATGAAATCTGCATCTCCATAAAGTTGGTCAGCACCAGGAAGCATGAAGTGCTCTAAAACTTCCTGGTATAAGGATGTGTTGACCTTGGACCTCAGAAAACATAGTGGACCAATACCAGCAGATGACATGGCACCCCAAACCATCAAAGACTGTGGAAACTTTACACTGTACCTCAAGCAACATGGATTGTGTGCCTCTCCGCTCTTCCTCCAGACTCTGGGACCCTGATTACCAAAGGAAATGCAAAATTTAATTTAATCAGAGAACATAACTTTGGACCACTCAGCTACGTCTGTGTGTAGTGGTTCTTGAAGCTGCAGTCCACTCTTTGTGAATATCCCTCACATTTTTCAATGGGTTTTGTTTCACAATCCTCTCCAGGGTGCGGTTATCCCTATTGCGTGTACACTCTTTTTCTACCACATCTTTTCCTTCCTTTCGCCGCTCTATTAATGTGCTTGGACACAGAGCTCTGTGAACAGCCAGCCTCTTTTGCAATGACCTTTTGTGTCTTGCCCTCCTTGTAAAAGGTGTCAATGGTCTTCTTCTGGACAAATGTCAAGTCAGCAGTCTTCCCCATGATTGTGTAGCATACAGAACTAGACTGAGATCATTTAAAGGCTTTGCAGGTGTTTTGGGTTAATTAGCTGATTAGAGTGTGGCACCAGGTGTCTTCAATATTGAACCTTTTCACAATATTCTAATTTTCTGAGATACTGAATTTGTGAGTTGTCAGTTACAATCATTCAAATTAAAAGAAATAAACATTTGAAATATATCAGTCTGTGTGTAATGAATTAATATTAATTAATTAATTATAATATACAAGTTTCACTTTTTGAATGGAATTAACTTTTTGATGATATTCTAATTATATGACCAGCACCTGTATATTTTACTTTAATTATATGGCTTTTGTCTGGCAGCTGTCTGGCAGCTTTAACAGTTTTTAAAAGGTTGTTCCCAGCTTGCTTTACATAGGACTAGATAAGGAGAATAAATGTTTAAAATTTTGTTTTCACCGGGTAAAGTAGTTAGAACTGAAAGGCAATCTTTTTTCCCTCTGTCAGTGTTCAGGTCAGCAGTCACCTGTTCCTCTGGCTGTGGTTGAGGAGATCTTACTGAACCTGCCAGCACATCAGGTGGTCCAAGTCTGTCGGTTGGTGTGTCATGAGTGGAAGGAGCTGGTGGACAGTGCTGCACACTGGAGAGTGCGCTGTCGGAGAGAGGGGCTCCAGCCGAATGATGCTTCCAGACCCCCAGAGGACTGGTGCCAGTTTTACTTTCTATCTAAGTTCAGATGTAACCTGCTCAAGAACCCCAGAGCTGATGGTAGGACACATTAGGATTGTACAATAAGCATCACTATAATGAATTTTGCATCAGGTGTCTCTTCTCTGATGTGTTTATTAGATGGAATTCAAGGATGGGAGATTGTACAGAATGGAGCTGACAACTGGGCAACCGAGTTGAACAGAATACCGTTGCCAGACAACACAGTCACCAAATGTTTTGTAACATCTAATAGGTAAGTTTGATATTTAAGATCTTTCAAGAAAGTTTTGAGCTCAATTTATTTCAGTCGATGTTCTATGAAGATGAACCAAATACCAAGCCAATCCACGCGTGAATCACCCAACTCAACTTTGTCCTCAGTCTATGTTTGAAGGAGCAGCTGATTGATCTGAAGAAGGAAGGCTACAGTGATGCTTTGATGGATCAACTGCGACCTCATATCAAAATATCAGACTGGTGAGCATTCAGTCAAACTTCCACAGTATCCTAGATGGTAGATTATGTCATTATTTACTCCCTTGTTCATGGCATTTTAAACCTGTGTGATTTCTTTTTACAAAAGAAGATATTTTGAAAAAATGTTTCTGTGTTGTTGTTTTCTTTGTCCATATGATGAAAATTAACTGAGTCTAATATTTAACACGATCAACTTTCAAAACTTTTTCTTTCATGTTCTGCAAAAGGCCGAAAGTCACACAGGTTTGGAATGACATGAGTGAGTTTAAACGATAACAGTTTTCATTTTTTAAGATGAACTATCCCTATAAAAAGAAAGTACCAGTGTTAAATCATATTCTAATGAAAACACAATTTTTGTAGAGAGCCACATTTATTTGATGTCTTATCTGCAGGTATACCCCACTCTCGGATTATGGAAGTCAGTATCAGTTGTCTGTAGATTTGCTTGATCAGGAGAAGAATCCCATCAGTACCTATCATCCTTATAAAATTTTCTTTCAAAGTGGGAACGATTATCCATGGTGTCAAGTAAGTAGAATAACACTGACAGTCCAGTTATTCCCCCGTAATCAAGATACTAGTCAAAGCTTAACTGTCCTGAGTTTGTTCTGCTTTATTTCAGATCAGCTACGTTTTTAGGAATTATGGACCTGGGGTTCGGTTTATCCGTTTCACTCATGGAGGGGGATGGTCTGGAATACGGATTACTAACAGTAGTGTGGAAATCTGTCCAGCTGCAGAGAGGTAGTGTTTTCTAGAGTGATTTTTTACATTCCTAAATTTAACAGACACAAAAGTGACCTTCAGGTAAGGAATTCTAATGTGTCTTTAGGAGATCACCTCACAAAGCTTTATTATACTATAGATGTATTCTGTTCCAATAAAGATACTGTTAAATAAAGGACCCTAGCTGACAACTAGAACTACATCCAAAGACACGTACTATTTAGGGTACCAAAATCACGATACCAGTAATTTTATGCAATGAGAACAATGATCACTATTCTCGATATCAGAGCAAAAACTAATATTTGTCAAATTAATGTGTTAAAACTCCAAGTTTATTAAAGACAAATAAACAGTCTGTAATAAAAGAAAAAAAAATGGGTCAGGGGGTAGAAAAATATAGAAATTAAATTAAGAGTGCATTGTTTTTTCTAAATATATCTGTCTAATAGAAATAAGAAATAGTACAGAAATGTAATAAAGTTATCAACTGTAAAATAAAACTTCACTGTTCAAATTAAATCTAAATATTTTTGTTAAAGCTACAAAAGTGAGGTGGAAAGGGCCGGGTCAAGAAAAGCACCACAAGGTGGGATTTGATCCCAGGTGGCCTGAACACAACAAATTTTGTGGATAAATGAATATACAAATCCATAAACATTGTCAGGAAAGTTACAAAATAAAACAGTACATAGTACATCTCTGTAATTACATCTCAATGTATATGTCTAGATTATGAAATATTGCTGACAGACACTGTTTTTATCTATATGTTTACTCAAAACTTGTATTCAAATTGCAAACCCTCGCAGAGATAATTAATTACCACAGAGCCACAATATTTTTTCTATCTTTTTTTTAAGGAATGAGGCTGATCACACTGCCATTATATGGACATTTTTTAACATTTCTGCTGTTATGTTTGATGAAAGAAAGAAGGGAATGATTTTTTTGTCACTTAAATAACATAAAGGTTAATCATTCTCTCCAGGATTTCACGATTTTTTTTGTGATTTTTGCGATCAAAATGACTGATTTTGCTGCGGCTGTGGCTTGTAGAAGAAGTTGTAAGCTTTAACTCTGATAACTCATTAAATCCATGAAATGAAAGCGATAGAAAACGAGGAGTTGGTGTCCCACACATTTAATGGCTGGTACACGGCAACGTGCTCTTCTCACACATGAGAGATTAACTCTTTCTTGGCGTTACAAATAAAGTAAAGACAAAATAATAACAAGGTGGCAGAGCAAACTTATCATCCAAAGTGGTCCTCATGTATAGTCTCATGCTAAACAACGATATTTAATGTATCTGCATTATAGTAAGGGTAGGTTTAGAGTTGGGTTAGGTGTAGACTTTAATAAAAATGCAATCTAATTGGTAGAAAATGATATTTATTGTTGGTTTTCCTGTAGCTGTATCCCTTCTAGCTACAACCATAAATATAACACATAATTACTGTATTTGATGTACTGTAAGTGTAGGTTTAGGCTTGTGGTAGGTGTAGATGTTTTAATAAACCATAACTTTACAGTAGCATTTTTCGTTGTCGAATTTTACTACCCACTGTTTTAGTGGGAGGTAGGAAAATCTGACAGGGTAGGACAAATTGACAGAACACTGTAACAAAGTCTTCATCCTCAAACAGATGTACATCGTCTGCAGATATAAGCTATTTCATTGCACTTTAACAAGTAATCTGAACGACCTATGTGCACTATTTTAAAGAGCCCTCAACAACTGAGTTTAATGCCACAGTTATGTTAGAATGCATCTCATTCATGTTTCTGTGGCGGTGCGTCAGTCTCGTCAATGTTTGCTCGATTAATGAGGAAAGGTCACCCATTCAATTGATAAATTAACGGCTAGTTGAAGATTTTAAGGGAACTGAACTAGGCTACTGTAGTAATAATTAAAAATAAACCGACATTATGAATCAATCTCTTGTTCTCCTTATGTTTCTATATGCGTGTTAACACAATTCAGCAGCAAATGAAGCCTGACGCCAGGATGTGGTTTTTCCAAAAATACTTTTAACTTCGATTTCAGTTTAATAATAAATAATTGACGTCACATAAATTACTGTTTACACAACTCCCTTATATTACACTGCTCATTTATATCACATTCCTCACTTACATTACACTGCTTACTTAAAGGGATAGTGCTTCAAAATATTCTAACTGACCCTCTGATGTCACATGGACTACTTTGATGTTTTTCTTACCTTTCTGGACATGGACAGTAGACCGTACACACAGCTTTAATGTAGGGACTGAGAGCTCTCGGACTAAATCTGAAATATCTTAAACTGTGTTCCCGAAGATAAATGGAGGTCTTACTGGTTTGGAACAACATGAGGGTTATTAATGACATAATTTAGATTTTTAGGTGAACTATCCCTTTAAATAACTCACTTATATTACACTGCTCCCTTCTATCCATATGCATCTGTGCTCTTTCGTGTTTTTTAACCTTCTCCAAGGGATTTTTGATTAACACTGTTGTTGTCCACGCGATGTCCGTGCGATGTCGATGCGATGTTCCATGCTCTCGCGATGGAACAGCTACTTAGCGGCCTATTAGCCTTTTTCTCCACTCATACCAAGTCCTCGAAAATCCTCATTTATAAGACTTCCCGCCCTTTGTAGATACTTGTTTGATGTTTAAATTTCTTCTTGGTTATCCTAATTCTTTAATTACCAATTTATCCTTATTGCTACAATGAATGAATGTTATTTCTTTCAGTGACATGATAGAATTAATCTGCGCTGAGGTAATGTTCGCCGTGATGTCGATCAAGTTGAGCTGACAAAGGAATAGCTGTCCCCGTCTCTCTCTCTCTCAATTCTAAATAGTTTTTAAATATTATTGGATGTCACTGTTCCCACCAGTCGTTGCACAAGTTAAGGTTATGCACAATGATGAAAGCACATTAGGGCTAGCCCTCCCGGAACTCATTGAGATTAGTGATGTGAAGTTCAATTCTTTTTCGCAAACCGGTTCTTTAGGACGGTTCGATTCAATAAACCGGTTAAAAAAAAAAGGTTCACTGGTTCTTTTACGCTCGCCGTAATAACATCATTGGCGATGACGTAATGGCGTTACGTCTATCATACAGTCATATATAAAGTCAGTAATCATAACTTTAGTCAGTTAAAAACTTCATTATCATTAAAAGTGTTGAACATTGGTGACCTTGAATGTGCTCTTATTATGACTGTTGTCTAAGAGGGTGTGAGTCAAAGGGGTGTGGTTCATTCATTATGATGTTCAGGTGTTGCAATTTAATAAATGACTGCATGCCCCTGCAGGGCTCCATACTAACGTTTTTCACTAGGAGCACAGTGGCCCCCAACTGAAAATTTTAGGGGAACAACCAGAAAAATTTAGGGGCGCACACCGTAAATCAACATGCTAACCAAATCTACTAATTTCCACTGTATAACTAATAAATACTTTAATAATAGATGCAGAAATTGCAATGTGCTGTTTCAAATTGAGTGTCACATTTTAATCTGCACTTTTTTTTTTTTTTTTTTTTGAAGATGCAACAACAAGGTAAACTGACCGCACAATTGCTGTCATGACAGTACAAATAGTAAACAAAATACCATACATTCAGAATAAACAAAAGTGCTTAGTAACAAAGTGCTTAGTAACCTTTAGGTCATTTCACAGTTATGAACAATACTTAAATGTATGTAAACATTAGGGGCACTGGCCCTTAAGTTTTAAGCCATTCTTCCTTTGAAGGTCGAGCTGGCTTTTGTATTTGGTGAAGGGTAGTTCCTCTTTAGCAACGAAGTAGGCCGTGTTAAATTTCAACATAATCTCTGCCTCATCTGCGCTCTGATTTACAGTCATGTGTCTTCTGAAAGCAAACGGCAGTGGCGATGTCACGACATACTCGATACTTTAGGCTGAGATTGTGTTTAATTAGTGTATTGTGTTAATACTGCGAAGTACCTGTGTTAATACTGCGAAGTACCTGTCCTGTACTGTCGGCAAACTTTGTGTTCTCCGCAGTTCTGGGATAACTGGTGTGGTAATCGCAGCTCATATTGATCGACTACTTACAGTCCCTCAGCCACCTGAATTATTTCAACCAGTCATCTCGAAAATGGTGAGTGCGGGCTTTTTTCGCCACACCAACCTCTGACTCTGCATTATCATCCGACGGTGACATTGTAGACTCTGGCACTGGTACACTAGCCGCAGGTCGGAAGAACGAATCAATAGTTCGCTTGCTTATAGCTCAGACGCAAGCACATATCAGGTTGTGATGATATTTGTCTCCGTTTCCTTCCCACAGATGTTTACGCGCGCTCGATTATCTCTAGGCCCCTCCCCCTCCACACATTTTAGCCACTTACAGTGGCCATTCCCTATTCTTCTCACACTCATTGGCCGCCTCACAGACAGGCATCACTCAATGAGACGCAAGGGTGTGCTCGCGTCTCATGAGTATGTGTGTGTGTTTGCGTGCATGTGCTCTCGCATCTCATTGATTATTTCATTGCTCATTTAATTGATCATTGACGTGCCCCTTCCACGTTTAATATATAAAAAAATACGGAGGTTGTGGGAGGCAAATTTACTGGTCGCACATGCGACATGCACATGCAAATTCTCGGTCACTGTAATTCTGAGGATGTGTTGAAGCTGGAAAATGTTACAAAAGGGATGAAAATCAAAGGTAGAACTGAAATGTCTAATCTAAAATGTGAAGTGTGCACACAGGGTAAATTTGTTCAGAGCAGGAACAGGGAGGCAGATGAAAAAGCAAAAAATCCCCTTGGACTTGTGCACACAGATTTAGCTGGATCTATGGAGCCGATAGCAAAAGATGGTTTCAGGTATATCTTGGCATTTACTGATGACTATTCAGGTGCAATATTTACATATTTTTTGAGAGCAAAGATTGATACAGTCAAAGGAACAGATAAGTTCATTGCTGATGTTTCACCTTATGGAAGAATTAAATGTATGAGATCAATGAGACAATATACAGATTAGAAACATCCAAAAAAAATGTGGCTACTTTGAAAAACCTAGAATATGACATATTTTCATTTTTTTCACACTTTATGTATATAATTCTACATATAATTCCACATGTGTTGTAATTCATAGTTTTGATGCCTTCAGTGTTGATTTACAATTTTCATAGTCATGAAAATAAAGAAAACTCTTTGAATGAGAAGGTGTGTCCAAACATTTGGTCTGTACTGTATATATATGTATATTAGTTATTTTATCACACTTTCCAATCTTTAACAAAATACTTGAAAAAGTAACATCAGTTCATCGGTTCTCAAATCGGACGCATCCGAAAGAAACGATTCTTGGTTCAGTGTACTGGTGATCCGAAAACCGATGCAACCGGTTCTTGACTCGAGAATGAGTATCGCTCCAGCAGTGGGCGTGTTCGTTCGTCATCTGGCTCTGCTCGGTGTTCATCTTCAATTCGGTCTTCACAGCAGTTCATTCAGTGTACTGTTTGAGTAAATTAAATGACTCCGAGGGAGTCAGTCACGTTAAAGTTAACCGCTTAAGTAACCGCTTAAGTAATTTGTGGATTAATGCTGGAGATGCGATTGGAGATGCGAACCGTTTCAAACGATTCAGTTCGATTTGGTTAACTGGTTCAACCGGTTCACTAAGAAGAACCGGTTAAATTGAACGATTCGTTCGCGGATCGAACATCACCAATTGAGATTGCATTGCAGTGCCTGCAGTTCGAAAAAAATAATCTTTGTATGGAAGTCTATGAGTGCACTCAAGGCGATTCTCAGATTGACAGAAATCACCCAAAAAGGGGCGGTACTACACAAAACGGGACTCTACGCTGATTGGACTATTTAGAGGCAGTCTAGAATAGAGCATCACAGTCCCGCCCACAGCCGGTGCCGGAAGTAAAAATTTAATAAAATTTCTGCATTGGCATTTGGGAAATAAGCCATAAAAACGTAACCATACATGGTAGACTTAAAAAAAGCTACGGCTGTACTAAGCGATAGTATATGCTCATATAAACGCCAAAAGTTCATGGGGCACTAAACTTGTTTTGAGATAAATGCCTTTTATTTGCGATGTCTTGGATAAGTACTTCATGTAACGTTAGTTGAGTGTAGCATGTCCGAGGGACAGCTTGTGGGTTTTGTAAGGGCCCGCATGAGGGACAAGACCTTCAAAGTTTTGGTGAGTTTTGCAGGGAGGTTGGTAATGTTAGTTAGCATTATCGTCCACTTTAGCTAGGCTACTGTAGCCTTCATACGGTATGAGTCATATCAAGCATTCTATGATGCCACTGGCAAAACAATAATTAGCCTAGGCATACTTTTTTGTCCATTTACTGAACATTTGTGTAATGGCAACGACATGTGTTGACTACTGAGTGGTGATTGCAGTCAGGTACAAAGCACTGCACCATGTTGCTGACGTTATTGTTAACTGCTTTCAAACACGCACACAATATATAAAATACACGATGATAAATATAAAAATCAATACACAATACCTATATAAAACACTATTTATTTACACGATTAATACTGAAAGAACTGCTATTACTAAACTTCCAGTATATAAAATAAAATTCACTGGACGAAAAAGTTTGCACGGCCGTCGCTGTGGGCTTCAGTCAAATTTTTTTTACAGTCTATGGTCGGATTCAGTGAGGCGCAGTGGTTTTATGGGATGAGTAGTTCCTTCGCTCGAAATGAAAATATGTACACAGTCTTGTACCTAGGTTAGGTTACTTTTATTGTACCCGTAGGTAAATTTGTTTTACAGTGCAATGACTATGGCATCCAATACAAAAAAATACACAACACAGAACACTCCACAACACATAGGGACAAATAAGTAAATACTCATACTGAGTAAAGTGCTCTCAAGAAAGAAAGAAAGTGCTCTCAAAACATTACATGTGGTCTTTGTAAAATAACCTGAAAAAGAACCCCAAAAAAACTAATAAAAATCATGAAACCCTAGTACAACATTTCTAAAAACCACCTCTACACTTTGTTAATCATATTAATCACATTTGGTACGAAGCTGCTCTTATGTCTTTTCGTTCTACACATTGGGACATTATACCTCCTCGCAGACGGCAATAACTGAAACTCACTGTGCAGGGGATGAGAGTCATCATCTAAGATTGAGAAGGCTATCCTTTGTAACTGTTTGGTATACAGGGATGCGGCCAGACCATTTTACTATCTGGTCTAACTGATTTTTTGCCTTTAAAGATATATGACCATACCATACTACAGTGGAGAAGGACAACACAGATTCAATAAAAGCATGATAAAACATTTTCATTATTGTTCGGTCAAGATTAAACATAGATAATTTCCTTAGGCAATACAAACGCTGGTCCCCTTTTTTGCACAGAGCCTCACAATTCTTTTCAAAATTCAGTTTCTCATCAATAATAGTCCCAAGGTATTTGTATGAATGTACATACTCTATTGTTTTGCCTTTAATTAAGGTAGGTTCACTTGGATGAGTACTTTTCCTAAAATCAATGATCATTTTCTTGGTCTTTGATATATTAAGCTGTAAGTAAGATTCCTCACACCAATTGTCAAAGTCCTCAATGATTGGGCCATGTGAGGTCTCATTCTCCTTAAGTAAGCTCAAAATAACTGAGTCATCCGCATACTTTATGATAATTCTGTTATCATACATGCTTTGACACATATTTTTATTGAAGATAAATAAAAGTGGAGACAGCACACATCCTTGAGGAGACCCTGTAGAGGAACTCCTCTGTTCAGATAAGACACCATTTACTCTGACTCTCTGTGTTCTGTTAGTTAAGAAATCCAAAATCCGACCCATCAAATTATTGCTTAAAGAGCCAGTAAGATGAAAATTCTAAGCTTCCTATCACTTTTTATAAGTCCTGTACAATAGGTTTAAATCCATCCAAGGTTAAAAAACATTGTCATTTTGTCAAAATATCATTTTAAAATTACCTCAATTCTCAGAGATCCCCAAACGGTTCGCGGGAAGCTGTTCAAAAGATTCAGTCAATTTCCTTAAACCCCACCTTTCGGTAGCATACTGTGTTCTGATTGGTCAACTAACATTACCAGTTTGGATTGGTTGTTCCGCACACACCTCCACGGTAAACTATGTGTTAGCATCTTTTTGGGGAATTTGGTGTCTTATTCCTCTCATCGCGAAGCAAACATTAAAATAAAAAACTTGAACAGTCTCGCTGCTTTTTTTTCTGTGTGGGTGTATTCAAGCCGCGCGCTTCAGTTTGAATCTGAATAGTGCGTTCAGCGCGGGGGTGTGGTCACATTAGAAATAATGAAGGGAGACATGAAAAACAGACATCGCGTTGTTTTCATATGGATTACTTTATCACAGAATATCTGTTAGCAGCACTTATTTAGTTTTAAATAAGACATGTCAAGCTTTCTATAGATATCTCTCTCATGTCTCTTCGTTGAGTATTCACGGGGTTACACTTCATTTTAATGACGTGTTTGTAAATGAAGATCAACGCAGACAAAGGCTGCAGACAGCAAACATACTGATAAGACGCTCGGGAGAAAACAAACACATAACTTCATAATCATACTTCGCGTTGTGATTCGGAGATGCTCGTTGGTCTAAATAAAGTTGGTAATGAACCCTCTTTTATGGCCAAACGCTTTGAAAATCCCGCTGTACTCACCGAGATTAGAAAAGCAGTCATCAGTGAAATGTTGTGAACACAACAAAAGAGATTTGTTGTACTGCTCTGGTATTGTGGTAAAAAGGAATTTTAGCCATTGGTTCTTCTGATCTTCATTCTTTGGCAGTGAAAATAAAACAAACTTGCCTTTACAATTAAAAACACACTGTCTCCTCGACATGATGCTCTCACACCAAACAGAGCATCTGTGTGGGGGGGATGGAGCAGGTCAGAGTTCAGTTTCTCTCAAGACGGTAGGCAGAGATTATTATGCAAAGTGATCCTAGTGACATACATAGAGATGGGCAAAAGATTTGAAATCTATAACGACTCGTTTCAGCGATTCAGAGTCGACTCCTTACTTTAGAAGCCAATAACTTTATAAATCGTGTACTTTTTGGTTTAATTACTTTGCACATTGTTTATACTTATGGACAGCTACATCATACACTGTAATACAGGTAATTTTTGATTTCCCATCTGTGTGGCTCTTTAACGCAAACTGATCTAAGAGCCTCTTGATTAAAATGTGTGGTTTAATTATATTAAAAGCTGAAGAAAAATCAACAAATAAAAGTCATGTGTCCTCTGGCCATCCAAATGTCTTTAATAGCAAATTCAGCATTGTGACTGTAGCGTCATGTACTCCTCTGTGAGGTCTATATGCAAACTGCATAGGGTCCAATTTATGTTCGGTCACCCTTAGGATCTCAGACCGCACTAATTTCTCAAAGATTTTCATTAAAACAGAAGTCAAAGCAACCGGCCTGAAATCAATAATCATCTTAGGACCAGTGCATTTAGGGACAGGGATGACCACTGCATCCTTCCAGAGGATCGGTACATGTTTTGTCTTCAGAGACTTATTATAAATCTCATGAAATACAGGGCTCAGTTCTTTTGCACATGACTTTAATAGTCTGCCACAGATGCTATCAGGACCTGGGCTTTTATTTGCCTTTAAAAGCTTTTTCAAGCTCCTGAAGGTCGATGTTAAAATGCTGATCATCCATTAATTTAAAATTCAACTCCTGGATTTCTTTACTTAAGTCCAAATTGTCAAAATGACAGTAAAAGTAGTTTAGTGCATTTGCCAGTTCAAAACCAGAATTAAAACCATTTAAAATAACCATATTGCTGCAGTTCGAGTTCTGAAGGCCTACTATGGTTTTCATATTTGCCCATGCTGAGCCAGGATTTTTGGATGCCATCTTATTTTCTAATTTTTCCTTATAGCTTTGTTTAGCTCTAAGGATTTCAGTCTTCAAATCCTTAGTAGCCACTTGTAAGTCCATAGTTGTTCCGTGTTTAAATACAATTTGTTTCCTTTGTAAACAGGACTTTACTGGTTTAGTAACCCAGGGCTTATTGTTGGAATAGATTTTGACCTTTTTACATGGGATAATCATGTCCCTGCAAAAAGCCATATATGAGAATGTGACATCCACCATTGAGTCCAAATCGACACCACAGGCCTGTTTAAAAATGTCCCAATCTGTACAGCTGTAACAGTCTTGTAGACAGGACACATCATCTTCTGACCACACTCCTTAGTCACTGTTTTCTCCCTTTTTAATATATAATTTATATATTATATATATTTAATATATATATATAGGCAACAAATGGACACAATTGTGATCTGACGAGCCCAAGGGGGCCAGAGGAATAGATTTGTATGCACCTCTCACCGATCCATAACACACATCTAAAGTCTTTCTCCGTCTGGTCGTACAGGAGACATACTGATGGAAAGTTTTAAGAGTCTGTTTTAGGGAGACATGATTAAAGTCACCAAGGATGAAATTTGGTGCCTCCGGTGAGATTGACTGTAACCTCTGTACAACATCAAATACTGTACTAGTAGCCGACGCGGAGATCGCCTTCGGGTGAATGTAAACTGTTGTAATAAAAATCTGAGGGAACTCTCGAGGTAGATAAAATGGTCTCAAGGACACAGATAAAAGTTCTACATCAGGTGTACAAATACGCTCTCTGACAGTAACACATGAGCAATATCGCTTGTTGACATACAAACATACCCCTCCTCCTTGGGTTTTCCCTGTCACCTTTGATAGTCGATCCAAACGAAAAGGGGCTCCGAATCCATCCATACACAAATCGACGTCCCAGTCACACTCTGTGTGTCACGCTGCCAGTCTTTGTTTTCCTGGGTGTTCCCTAATGAGCTCACTTCCCCTTAGGCACTTCACCATAGGCACTTTAATTCCGCTAGTCTGGTTGTGTCTTCACAGTAATTGCACTCCAATTAGAATCGCACAGGTGTTGACAATACTCTGTCATTAGTTTCCCTATATAGAGCTGTCTTTCTCTGTTGTCTTCATGGAGTCCTTACCCTATGTGTCTCATGCTCTCGTTCCCCCGAGACTTCCTCTACCTTCTCATTCTTCCGAGTTCCCCGTTTCATCCGGTTCCCTCTTTTGGTTACGTTTGTCTCTCATGACTGTTTATTTTTGTAGTTACCCCTCTGTTTAAATAAAAACCCTTACCTGCATTTGGATCTACCCTCTCTTTGTGTTTTCCCAAACCCAACCGTGACAGAAGGACTCCATCATGCCTAGATCCAGCGGTGTGAGATTTCGAATCGGTTCCCCAGCCACCATGGAGGAACGGAGGGGGAGAGTCCGGAACTTAACCACCCTTCATCAAGAGGGAAGGGAGGTGGGTGGCCTGGCGCAATTGTTTTGGACTTTGGCAGTCGGGTTAGGTTACAATGATGCAGCACTAAAGGATTGGTTTAATAATTGCCTGGATGATCCTTTACCTCAATGGGAGATGAAGGGGTTAGAGATCCTGGACTTTTGGGGGTTTACCAATTACCTGCACCATCGTGCTCAGTGGAATGCAACAACCACACCAGAGTTTCCAGACAAGGCTGCCAGCTCAGCCCCACAACCCAAGATGGCCACCAGCCCAGCCCCACAGCCCAAGATGGCCGCCAGCCTAGCGCCACAGCTCAAGATGGCCGCCAGCCCAGCACCACAGCACAAGATGGCCGACTCAACGCCACCGACTCTCCATCGTAGAGGGCGGAGGAGGAGACAGGCAGCTACTGTTCCTCAGGACCCGGAGAACGTTCCCGAGCGGGCGGCTGCCGTCCATGAGGCCATTCCCGATGCGGTGCCCGCTGCTGTTCCGGAGGCGGTGGCCGAGGCTGTTCCCGATGCGGTGCCCGCTGCTGTTCCGGAGACCGAGGCGGTGGCCGAGGCCGTTCCCGATGCGGTGCCCGCTAATGTTCCGGAGGCCGAGGCGGTGCCCGATGCAGTCTCCGAGGCGGTGCCCGATGCAGTTCCCGAGGCGGTGCCCGATGCTGTTTCCGAGGCCGAGGCTGTTCCCGAGAAGGTGCTCGATGCTGTTCGAGAGGCCGAGGCGGTGCCCGATGCAGTTCCCGAGGCGGTGCCCGATGCTGTTCCCGAGGCGGTGCCCGCTAATGTTCCGGAGGCCGAGGCGGTGCCCGATGCAGTCTCCGAGGCGGTGCCCGATGCAGTTCCCGAGGCGGTGCCCGATGCTGTTTCCGAGGCCGAGGCTGTTCCCGAGAAGGTGCTCGATGCTGTTCGAGAGGCCGAGGCAATGCCCGATGCTGTTTCCGATGTGGTGCCCGCTGCGGTTCTGGAGGCCGAGGCGGTACCCGCTGCTGTTCCGGAGGCCGAGGCGGTGGCCAAGGCCGTTCCCGATGCGGTTCCCGTTGCTGTTCTGGAGGCCGAGGCGGTGCCCGCTGCTGTTCCGGAGGCCGAGGCGGTGACCGAAGCCGTTCCCGATGCGGTCCCCGTTGCTGTTCCGGAGGCCGAGGCGGTGCCCGATGCTGTTCCCGAGGCGGTGCCCGATGCAGTTCCCGAGGCGGTGCCCGAGGCAGTTCCCGAGGCGGTGCCCGATGCAGTTCCCGAGGCGGTGCCCGATGCAGTTCCCGAGGCGGTGCCCGATGCAGTTCCCGAGGCGGTGCCCGATGCTGTTCCCGAGGCGGTGCTCGATGCTGTTCCCGAGGCGGTGCCCGATGCAGTTCCCGAGGCGGTGCCCGATGCTGTTCCCGAGGCGGTGCCCGATGCAGTTCCCGAGGCGGTGCCCGATGCTGTTCCCGAGGCGGTGACCGATGCAGTTCCCGAGGCGGTGCCCGATGCAGTTCCCGAGGCGGTGCCCGATGCAGTTCCCGAGGCGGTGCCCGATGCAGTTCCCGAGGCGGTGCCCGATGCAGTTCCCGAGGCGGTGCCCGATGCAGTTCCCGAGGCGGTGCTCGATGTTGTTCCCGAGGCGGTGCCCGATGCAGTTCCCGAGGCGGTGCCCGATGCAGTTCCCGAGGCGGTGCCCGATGCTGTTCCCGAGGCGGTGCCCGATGCAGTTCCCGAGGCGGTGCCCGATGCTGTTCCCGAGGCGGTGCCCGATGCAGTTCCCGAGGCGGTGCCCGATGCTGTTCCCGAGGCGGTGCCCGATGCTGTTCCCGAGGCGGTGCCCGATGCAGTTCCCGAGGCGGTGCTCGATGTTGTTCCCGAGGCGGTGCCCGATGCAGTTCCCGAGGCGGTGCCCGATGCTGTTCCCGAGGCGGTGCCCGATGCTGTTCCCGAGGCGGTGCCCGATGCAGTTCCCGAGGCGGTGCTCGATGCTGTTCCCGAGGCGGTGCTCGATGTTGTTCCCGAGGCGGTGCTCGATGTTGTTCCCGAGGCGGTGCCCGAGGCTGTTCCCGAGGCGGTGCCCGATGCAGTTCCCGAGGCGGTGCCCGATGCAGTTCCCGATGCTGTTCCCGAGGCAGAGCCCGATGCTGTTCCCGAGGCGGAGCCCGATGCTGTTCCCGAGGCGGTGCCCGATGCTGTTCCCGAGGCGGTGCCCGATGCTGGTCCCGAGGCGGTGCCCGATGCTGGTCCCGAGGCGGTGCCCGATGCAGTTCCCGAGGCGGTGCCCGATGCAGTTCCCGAGGCGGTGCCCGATGCTGTTCCCGAGGCGGTGCCCGATGCTGTTCCCGAGGCGATGCCCGATGCAGTTCCCGAGGCGGTGCCCGATGCAGTTCCCGAGGCGGTGCTCGATGCTGTTCCCGAGGCGGTGCTCGATGTTGTTCCCGAGGCGGTGCCCGATGCAGTTCCCGATGCGGTTCCCGAGGCGGTACCCGATGCGGTTCCCGAGGCGGTGCTCGATGTTGTTCCCGAGGCGGTGCTCGATGCTGTTCCCGAGGCGGTGCCCGATGCAGTTCCCGAGGCGGTGCCCGATGCTGTTCCCGAGGCGGTGCCCGATGCTGTTCCCGAGGCGGTGCCCGATGCTGTTCCCGAGGCGGTGCCCGATGCTGTTCCCGAGGCGGTGCCCGAGGCTGTTCCCGAGGCGGTGCCCGATGCAGTTCCCGAGGCGGTGCCCGATGCTGTTCCCGAGGCGGTGCCCGATACAGTTCCCGAGGCGGTGCCCGAGGCTGTTCCAGAGGCGGTGCCTGATACAGTTCCCGAGGCGGTGACCACAAGGCCGTGGTGGTCTTCTACTCCGCCCTGGGGGACTCTGGCGGTGACCACGAGGACGTGGTGGTCGTCCGCTCCACCCTGGGGGACTCGGGCGGTGACCACGAGGACGTGGTGGTCGTCCGCTCCGCTCTGGGGGACTCCGGCGGTGACCATGAGGACGTGGTGGTCTTCTGCTCCGCCCTGGTGGACTCCGGCCTCGACCACAAAGACGTGGTGGTCTTCCGCTCCGCCCTGGAGGGCTTTGACTTTGACCACAAGGCCGTGGTGGTCTTCCGCTCCGCCCTGGTGGACTCCGGCCTCGACCACAAAGATGTGGTGGTCATCTGCTCCGTCCTGGTGGACGCCTCAACATGCCCTTCATGGACTTATGTTTTGTGTTTTTTGAGTTCTGTTTCTGTCTGTTCCTTTTAGTTTAGTCTGGCCCTCCTTCCCTCCCCCTGAGCCTCCACCTGTCCGCCTCCCTCCTGGACTCCTTGTTTTGTGTTGCACCTTTCCATTCCTCCTGGTTGCTCCTGTCCCTGTTTTCTGTCCCTCCGTCCCTCCCCCTGGTCCGCCGCCGTTCCACCTCCCTCCTGCCTCTTTTTCTGTTGGGGTTTTCCTGGGTTTAGGTGGAGCATCTGGTAGCTGCTCCGTAGGGAGGGGGTAATGTCACGCTGCCAGTCTTTGTTTTCCTGGGTGTTCCCTAATGAGCTCACTTCCCCTTAGGCACTTCACCATAGGCACTTTAATTCCGCTAGTCTGGTTGTGTCTTCACAGTAATTGCACTCCAATTAGAATCGCACAGGTGTTGACAATACTCTGTCATTAGTTTCCCTATATAGAGCTGTCTTTCTCTGTTGTCTTCATGGAGTCCTTACCCTATGTGTCTCATGCTCTCGTTCCCCCGAGACTTCCTCTACCTTCTCATTCTTCCGAGTTCCCCGTTTCATCCGGTTCCCTCTTTTGGTTACGTTTGTCTCTCATGACTGTTTATTTTTGTAGTTACCCCTCTGTTTAAATAAAAACCCTTACCTGCATTTGGATCTACCCTCTCTTTGTGTTTTCCCAAACCCAACCGTGACACTGTGAGCCATGTTTCAGTAAATGCCATAATACAACAGTTCATAAAATTATTTTGGTAGCGGACATTTCCTTGAAGCTCATCCACTTTGTTCCTCAGTGATTGTACATTTCCCATAATCATCGAAGGCAATGGAGCCCGGTTGAAACGCTGTTTCTTTAGGCGAGTTTTTACGCCGCCTCATTTGCCCCTTTTCCTTTTCTTTACCGTGTCCCTTGCTTCCTGGTCATCCCTTCGAATCGAATTTGGTACATTCAACATAAGATTTTCCCGACCTGGGTTACTGTTCTTGAGCTGCAACAATGTCTCTCTCGTATATGTTATCCTCCCTTGGCATAAAGCCCCGCAAGTTTTGCCGGTGGCCATCCAGTGAATAAAAAGCCATAACGCAAAAAGATTTAAAAAAAAGCATCCATTTCGACTAAATATAAAACTTTAAGAGCACTCCTTCAGTAGAAACATAAAAACGGATAAAAACATTTAAGACACTAAAACAAAGAAACGTCATCAAACATACACGTGCGCATGCGATTAGCATCCTTTGACTTTTTTTTTGGATGTTCTCTTAGTTTTTTCACTTGAAATGATATGTTGTATGCTTATGAGTTCAGCTGTAAATTATATAAAATTATATAGGATATATTAGGGAGTGGAAATGGCATATAAGTACTTCTCTCCAGCCATCTACTAGTGGTCATTATATATATATATATATATATATATATATATATATATATATATTATTTTTAAATAAGTGTTTGCTTTCCTACATTTATAAAACTTTTAGTTTTATACATGGGGGAAACCTATTAAGGATTAACAAATATCTTTACATTAAAAATAACTTTGGTAAAAAAATTCGGAAATACTTAAAGCATTGAAGTACTGAGAAAATTCGTTCCGCTTTCGGTTTGTTTATCCAATCAAGCTTTTGTAAATCGGTCATTATGAGAAAGCAAAGCCTGTCTTTGATTGAATGCACATTGCGATGATATCACGGGACGCTTCTAAGCCCAAATTCTGTGGAAAATTTGTGGCAATTATTGTGAAAATTGCAGAGTTTGCTTGATTTTGCTTAATTTTGTTCTGTCAATAAGCCCCAAGTACTCACACAGCAATTGGGTTCTCATTCCAGATTCCTGACATAATGTTATTTAGAAGGTTCGTTAACATTCATCTTATTCATAGCAGTATTTCTCTGAGAGAAACAAATGAGAGAAACAAAAAATAATAGTAGTCTACCATAAAGATGCTCCTCCACAAGAAGCAGATTAGGGTGCTGCCACATTAAGAGTTGTTATCGCTGCTCAGAAGGGAAATGTTTGACATGTGACTAATGCAAAGGTACCTACTATTATTTGTGTCTCGGTTGGTTTACTGTAATATCGTCAGAATATGAGACATAAGACTTTGTTTCCAATCGTAGGTTGAGATGCACAAAACCTAACTTGCTCAGGAATCCCAGTGCGCAAGGTGATTCATATAATAAACATTGCACAATAAGTATCACTATAATGACATTTTGTGTTAGGTAATGGCTCTTTTCTGATGTTGTCATTAGATGGACTTCGAGGATGGAAGATTGTAGGTAGTGGACGTGACTGCTGGGTTATAGGAGAAAATCGGAAGCCAATTCCAGACTTGGTCACCAGCTGTTTCGTAACATCTTATGGGTATGTTTGATATTTTAGATACTTCAAGGAAGTTTTGAGCCTATTTCATTCCATTAAATATAAAATATGGAAATAAGTTAATTGCCAAGCGAAATCCACACATGAATCATCCATAAACTTTGCCCTCAGGCTGTGTTTGAAGCGACAGCTGATTGACTTAAACAAAGAAGGCTACAGTGATACTTTCATGGATCAAGTGCAACCTCATATCAAAATATCAGACTGGTGAGCATTCACTCAAACTTTCATTTCATGCCACAGTATCTTGGATGGTGGATTTCATATTTTATGTGAAACATTTTTGTGAATGACCT
This sequence comes from Carassius auratus, assembly GCF_003368295.1. Classification (NCBI taxonomy): domain Eukaryota; kingdom Metazoa; phylum Chordata; class Actinopteri; order Cypriniformes; family Cyprinidae; genus Carassius; species Carassius auratus. Next base: position 32,607,309 of record NC_039249.1, read on the forward strand.
GTCTATCTGGGTCACATGTGCCTTATGCTGGAATTGTGGTTGGTAGTATTGACAGATCCGACACAACCCCAAGATGAAAGCCCAGTTTGTTCATAGTAACACTTTTATTTGATGTTTGTCTGGTGCAGGTATTCCCAACGCTATGACTGTGGAAGTGAGTATCAGATCTGTGTAGAGTTGCTTGATCAGAGGAAAAACCCCATCAAAACCTTTCAGCCTGAAAAAGTCATATTGTCATTTGGGAACAGTGTGAAGTGGTATGAAGTGAGTAGAATAATACTGACCATCCAATTATTCCCCTGTAATCAAAATAATCGTAACTGTCCCTGTGTTTGTTCTGCTTTATTTCAGATGAGCCACGTGTTTAAGAATTATGGACCTGGGGTTCGTTTTATCCGTTTCACTCATGGTGGAAACGATACACAGTTCTGGGCAGGTCATTATGGAATACGGGTCACTAACAGTAGTGTGGTGATTTATCCTGCTGATGAGAGGTAGTGCTTTCAATGCAGATAAAAGAAACATGTAGTCATATGATGAAACAGAACATTAAAAATGAAAATAAAGTGCAAATGTTAACAACTACTGAACGTCCACTTGAACCCATTGGGTGTATTAATGTGGACAGTAAAGACCACAGCCTCTAGGGTCATCTTTTAAATGGGTCAAGACCTGATTAATCAAAATTCCCTTGATCTTTCAACATGTAAGAAGAGGTCATTAAACTTTAACAACATCCTGTTGTTTTTGCAAGTCTTAGAACTGAAAGCTTTCCCATTGTTCTAAAAACTAAAGATGGAAAGATTCCTTGATTCGCTATGTGCACCAGTTTAAAAAGTGTGCATCGGCTACAAGTTGTCATTTATATCGCGATGCATCATTTTTTAACATATTTGCATTGGTAAAAACTATTAATTTTTATATAATTCCTAGTGGATGTGCTATACTTTTATTGTTTAGAAAGTGACCAATAATCTGTGACCAATATTTTATATGTAGATTGATTTCTCCTCTCTAAACCATACCTGTGAACCCACCCGTTTTTCCCAGGATTCTCCCGTATTTTACCATTCTATCCCACTATCAGCCTGTTTAAATATTTTTTCGTATTTCTCCCATATTTTTAAACTTTCTATAAAAAAAATTTAATCCCAGTGGACGTATTTTATATTTGCTACATTCGCTTCTGGGAAAACTCCCATAATTTGTATGGGCCAAACCATATAGACTTTATGGGCCCAACCTCATATGAATAATCACAACAACAAATTCCAATGTTGTCCAGTTGCCAGATCTTGTATGAAACGCATCTTTCTCACATGATCGACGCATACAAATTTCAACCCATTTGTCCCCTCAACCTGGCCCAGTTATGCTATTGATATGTACGCTGGGATTACCGCGGGACAGAAACAATGATCACTGGTAGAAATGGGAAGAGAAGACTGTATTAGTAGAGCAATATCTGACATGTAGTGTCAAGTTAGCTAGTTTTATTTTTTTTTTGGTTTACTTTAATATCATCAGAATGTGACAATTAACTTCTGTGTTTCCCCTCTTAGTTTCAGACTCACAAATCGTAACTTGCTCAAGAATCCCAGCGCACAAGGTGATTCATATAATGAAGATTGTACAGTAAGTGTCACTATAATGACATTTTGTGTCAGGTAACATATTTTCTGATGTTCCCATTAGAGGGACTTCAAGGTTGGGAGATTGTAGAAGATGGAGGTGACCGCTGGGTGACTGGAGGTAACGGGACAACATTTCCGGTCAACACATGTTTTGTGACGTCTTATGGGTATGTTTGAACTTTTAGAATCCTCAAGAATGTCAAGAATCAATCAATGTACATATGAATAATAAACTTTGTCCTCAGTTTATGTTTGAAGGAGCAGCTGATTGATCTGAAGGAAGAAGGCTACAGTGATGCTTTAATGGATCAACAGCAACCTCATATCAAAATAACAGACTGGTGAGCATTCACACAAACTTCATTTCATGGTACAGCATCTTAGGTGGTGGATTTCATAGTTGTGACCCTGGACCACAAAACCAGTCGCTGGGGTATTTTTGTAGCAATGGCCAAAAAATACATCGTATGGGTCAAAATTATTGTTTTAATGCCAAAAATAATTAGGATATTAAGTAAAGATCATGTTCCGTTAAGATATTTGTAAATTTCCTACTGTAAATATCATAACTTAATTTTTTATTAGAAATATGCATTGCTAAGAACTTTATTTGGTCAACAAAAGGCGATTTTCTCAGTATTTAGATTTTTTTGCATCCTCGGGTTCCAGATTTTCAAACAGTTGTAACTCGGCCAAATATTGTACTATCCTCTCAATTTAAAAACAAATGACCCTCATGGATGTTTTTTTGGCCCAGATTCACATTTCATATGATATGTGAGCAGCCTGTCCATATGTGCCTTATGTTAAAATTGTGGTTGGTAGTATGAAGAAACTAAAGTGACATGTCATTCATATTTCAATGCGACAGCAGCGGCAATCCACGTCACTCAAGTGGCTGGGCCCTTAATCATGCAGAACTTTAAGGCTTAATATAATTAAAACAGATGAGTCATAAAAAAGAAAATCACCCCCTTCACAGTTAATGAAGAGCAAAATTAGCTATATAGACCAAAACCACTTTTTGCACCAGGCTGTAAATGTTTTTTTTTTCTGCTGTACGGATTGGCCATTTTAAAAGGGGGGTTGAAATGCTATTTCATGCATACTGAGTTTTTTACACTGTTAAAGAGTTGGATTCCCATGCTAAACATGGACAAAGTTTCAAAAATTAAGTTGTACGTTTGTTCCAAAAATACTCCTTCCGGTTTGTCACAAGTTTCGGAAAGTTTTATTCGAGTATGGGTCTGTGTGACGTTAGATGGAGCGGAATTTCCTTATATGGGTCCTAAGGGCACTTCTGCCGGAAGAGCACACGCTCTCGTAGAGCAGAGCACAGACATTCACTGATCAGAGCGAGAGTGAAATGTCACAAAAGAAGTGTGTTTTTGGTTGCCAGGGCAAGACAACCCTGCACAGATTACCCCCTCCCCAAAAAAACAGCATTAAGGGACCAGTGGATGGAGTTTATTTTTACAGAGCATCAACGGAGCTGTGCAAGTGTTTTTGTTTGTTCCCTGCATTTCGAAGATTTTTTTTACAAACAAGGCGTAGTTCGACGACGGATTTGCATATCGTTAATTTCTTAAGGATAATGCAGTCCCTACGAAAAAGGGTCATGATCGTCTGTTGGAACCACAGGCGGTGAGTAAAACTGCTTCAAATATCTCTGTGTTGTTAACTTAGCTATCAGCCCGTAAGCACATCAAGTAAACAACATGCGATGTTGGCATAAAACTGCACTTTCCGAATGTACACCTTAATAAAAAAAAAAAATGATGACATAAAGTGCAAGTTAGTCATTTTCCAAAACCGCTAAGCAAATATATACAGTTTCAATACATACCACATAGAGACGTCCTGCTGTAGTCGTTGATGCTGCTGCTCTTGTTCAATTTCAGCCTCAGGATCTGATTCTGGATCATAAATATACGCTGAATCTGACTGTTAGCCATGGTTTCTTTTGGATGATGTTTTTTTCCTCACGGTAAAGTCACAGCTTCCAAACGCTCTCAACGCAAAAGCCTACTCGCGCTCGTGATTCATTAGCTCCGCCCACACGTCACGCCTCCAGCCACTCGTGTTTTTCCGGGAAAAAATGGTACAGACTGTCTTTCTCTTATGAATATAATAAAACTAAAGACTTTTTGGAGATATGAAGGATGCAGTACTACTCTATAGGTACTCAAGATTAACAGGATATTGAGTGAAAACGAGCATTTCACCCCCCCTTTAACAAGGGGAGTCTATGGGATTGACTTCCTTTTGCAGGCAGCCTCTAGCGGGCAGTTGATGAATTTAAGTTTAAGTCATTTTCTTGTTGGCTTCACAAGAGAGAGCGGGAGGTTGCTGCTTGGTTAGAATCTGCATTAGCTCTAACACAAATGGCTTGTTTGAGCAACCCAAGATCGGGTCCAGGCTCTACTGTCCTACACAATAGAAGCAAAAATATCAAAATAAAATATAGCTGCAAGCAGCGATGGCGGGCTCAAGCCACCAATGCCATCGCCACCCCGGTGGCATCAGGTAAACTGTGCCCAGCGGGCACATGCATTCACAATATCCCTCTGGCAGTGAGGTTTTAAAGGATACGGCAGTTAAAGGGTTAATCCGAATCATCTAGACTTTAAAATCACATTCACAGAACAATATATATATTAGTAACACTGTACAATAAGATTTCATTTATAAACATTATGTTAACATGAACAATATTTATATAGCATTCATTCATGTCAGTTAATATTCCAAACTTAAACATGAAAACATTGTTTTATTGTGATTTTTTTCCAAGTACATTTTACCAATTCCAAACCATATAAATCTTAATAACTACCATTATTTTTTATTTAATCATTTATGAGTGCTATACAATAGTCCAGGAAAGCTGGAAGAGAAAAACTCCTTATATTCATGTGTGCAGAATTATTAGGCATGTTTTCTTTTACAGATGAAATGCGCTAAAATAGACTTTTAACTCAAACTGTAAGGTCGAAAATTATGAAATACCCATGAGAAATATCAAACACAAATGCAATACAGAAATGGATAAGTTAAGACTTGACCATTGTACAAAAAATACTGACTAGGTCATGAGGTCAGAAAAGAAGAAGAAAAAAGCAGGTCAAGAAGAACTGACAAAAAGAATTGCAAAATAATTAGTAATTAATGTGAAGATTAATTTTTAGTCAATTCTGCAAGACAGACTTTTCAGGAAAGGAGGTGGAATAAAAATGAGCTCCTAAATCTTAATCCTGGATTCTGGAAGATATATTCCTCAAACCATCGAACAAGAGGAGGTGGTGCTGGTCCTTCACGAGTCACTCTAATCTGTGCATAAAGCCTATATATAAAGACTTAATATATAGTATTTCACAATACTTCATGGTATTCTAATTAAATCATTTTTTGGAATCTTAAGTCTCTCAGAGTCTGACACCGAGTAATTCTGGAGACTCCAGGAAAGTGGCAGTTCTGTAAAATGTTGGCGCTGGAGACTAAATGCACCCTGATAGTTTCACACCTAATTCACTTAACACACACACACACACACATTACCCACAGTGACAGTGGGACTGAGTGACATCAGATGTATGATAGTTTTTTTTTAATTTTCTATCATCCATATAGTGTTGTATAGTCATGAAACTATGGTCATGAGACCAGTCATTCTGAGGAAATATGCCTCAGAATGACTGGTCTTCTATGTGTACATTTTTTTTTTTTTAAAGTGTTTAGAAGCTGCACTTTAAAAAATTAAAAAGGCATTTACTGGTTCCTTTTTTACTATTATTTCAAAAAACATCACGGCAAAACCATTCAAGCTATCCAAAATTCATTCACACCTATTCTGTAAGATTAATTCTTTAAACAGTGGTAAAAGAGGATGTGGTGCTGATCCTTCAAGAGTCACTCAAAACGTATCTGTCCATAAAGCCTATAAAGAATTATTCTTAATATACAGTTCAAAATACTTCAGCTTGTTATTCTAATTAAGTGAGGGTCATTTTATCAGTAAAATATATACAATTCATTTTTTTTGAAAGATTTCTATAAATGATTTAAATCATACTCGTTTCTACAATAATTATTTAAAAGTAATCCTATAGCTCCCTCTGGTGGCCATTATTGGTACTAAGAATTGCAAGCTTGATTTATAAGTTATGATAGTTAAAATTTTATGCTGGCTCTTGAAAGTGATAAAGCTATGAAACTTACTGTGCTTCCTTCAAATGAGGACTTCTACTTATATAAAAAATTATGAAGATTTAGAATGAAAAATTGTAAAGATATAGTAAAATAACTATTGTATTTTTTTATGTTACTTTAATAAATCTCTATGGCAACACCATTTAAGCTATCCTAAACCCATTCACAATTTAACATCTCAGTATATTGGCATCATGTTGAAAAAGGAGTATGGAGTAGTATGAGTAGGAGTATGAATTCATTTGCAGGCTTTATCATAAATCCACAATAAAATTTCTGAGTTCTGTATCAATCTGTGTTGTTGTTTGTTTATTTTTATCTTTTATTTTTCATAGGAAGATAACTTACTCTCATTTTTAATAAATGTGCTTATAAACCAATGACAAGCTATTTATAGCTGTATTTATAAACTGCTTACTACTGACTATTAATATTGGGACAAGGCTTTATAAAGCATGAACTGACTATTTAATAATGAGTGCAGTTATTATAAAGTGTTATCAATGAATTTGCTAATGTTAACAAATTAGACATTATTTTACAGTGTTATCAAATCCTTAAATGACTCATAAGCATTTGTGAAAGTTCTGCTTGTATTACAGCTTAGTATTGATCTGTGAGCTGAACAGATTTACTGTTACATCCATGAGATTATGTAAATTAAAATAAATATAATGTCACAGGATGTCATAGGTCAGTATCAAATGAGTTTGAAATTATTATTTGCAGCACAAATAAGGTTTTTTTAGGATTTTTAAAAATCCCTAAAACTGTCAGAAAAAGGTTAAGGCCTAAGCTATTTCTATGTGAGTGGCTAATTTTATTTTTGTTTTTATAATTGTAATACACAAACTATGAAATTATACAAAATGTATAAAAAGATAAATAAATAAATACGCACACATTAAAAAAGCAGCCAAGTCGAATGAGTTTCCTTTTTTATATAGATTAAAATTGAAGACAGAAGCAAGTGGTAAATGTGGTCACTTTAATATTCAAATCCAGTAGATCCAGTTTATGTTCACGTGGCTGTTTTCGTTTATAGTCGCCAAGCTATTATGTGTTTTGAAATAATCTTGTCCGTTATGTGTTCGTTCGTACGACGAAAGCCAGAAACATGCAGCTCGAGAGATATATGTTATTCTGCCAGTCGCGCTTTCAAATAGTCTTGCACACTTAAACAGGTGACAAACACCTGCATTTAGCTCTTGTTGTGTTACAATGGGTTTATTGTGTGCATTTGTGGTAATATTTTATTTAAAAAAGCTCTTAAACAAGAATAAATTCGTTTGTTTTGAGCTGGACACTGTACGCGCTGATCGGAGGCGGTGATTTCAGATAGGCAGCTGCAAATATTTCATTTTCACACAAACAGTTCAAAAACATCTTAATTCAGCTCTTGGTGTGTTCTAATTGGTTGATTGTGTGATATCGCTGTAATAATTTATTTTTAAAAGCTTTAAAACAGGAATAAATTCGTTTTCTCTGAGCTCTTTACTCCAGACGCTCGTGATCACAGCGGTGATTCATCTCTCCTATTTCTCACGTATCTCTGGCCAGAAATAATTTATCCATGAGCCCTGAACCGGTAATAATCAGATATGTTGGTTTAGCTTGTCAGTGTGAATTAAATCTAAGTATTTGTTTGTATTTTTAACCGATTTAAAAGTGAAAGTAAAAGTCCGGGAATTGAACCTGTAGGGGCGCTATTTCTCTCAGACAATGGAAGTCTGAAGCACATATACTAAAACAGAGGGACAGAGTGAGATGAGATGTCTGACAGTTTTTTTAATTTTCTGTTATCCATACAGTGTTGTAAAGTCGTGAAACTATGCATATTTCCTCAGAATGACTTTTTCATCTGTATGAAAAAATTCTTTGACGTGTTTGGAAGCTGCAATTTAAAAATACAATAATGATTCCCTTTGTAAGGTCATTTAAAAAAATCACCACGGCAAAACCATTCAAGCTATCCAAAATCCATTCACAATTTAAGTTCCTATCAGAAATACTGATGTGTGTTCAGAGTTTTGTGAAATTCTAAGTATGTTATTTGCCTCAAAATCACCTGAGAAGTATTCCAGTTTGACATGTTGCCACGGCAACAATTTTTTAGATATCAATATCCCCCTTGCAGATTTATATCAGCTGTGTTTTAACATTATTCTGATGAAGTTGGAAGCAAATCGAGTAATAATAAGATGCTGAATTCAAATCATTTTGAAAATGACACACTTCCTTCTGCCAGTTGGTGGCGCTATAACTTTGACTCCTAATAGTCACATATATGCGATCGACATCATACAACGAATAATCTGATGAAGTTTGATTAAAATCAGGAAATGTATTTGGATGGTATTAGACACTTCCTGTTTCTAATTTCTCGCCATAATTTCAACGCCTCGCCACGAGCAAACCGTTCGAGATATCAAAAATCCCCTGGCAATTTTTCATCCCCAGTGTCTTGAGATCATGTTGACCGAGTTTGGCGGCAATCGAGAAAAAAACCTATGACAAGTATTTCAAATTCCAGAGCATGCGCTTTTTACATAACTCTAAATAGCTGACTTCCTGTTGGGTGGAGCCTATGACATGCAATACGAAAGTTGTTCGGCACGATGAGATCTATATGTGTACTGAGTTTCATATGAATATGTGCAAGTATGTGTGAGCTATACATCAACATTTCTGACTGTGTTCCAGGGGGCGCCGTAGAGCCCCTGTGCCACGCCCGGGTCCCAGCCTCTGCAGGCTCCTAAAGGCCACAGATTCCAAAGTGTGCGCAAATTTTCAAGAGTTTTTGAGTATGTTAAGGACCCCAAAAGCCCCCACAACTTTGACGAAAAATTTGAATACTAAACCCTAAATAGCCAACTTCCTGTTGGGCGGAGCCCATGATATGCAATACAAAAGTTGTTTGGATTGATGAGATTTATATGTGTACCGAGTTTCATACGTCTACGAGCAAGAATGTATGATATATGGCCCTCCATATTCCAGGGGGCGCTGTAGAGCCCCTGTGCCACGCCCGTGTATCAGTCTCTGCCCGGCCCTAATGGCCGCAGGTTCCAATCTGTGTGCCAATTTTCAAGACTTTTTAAGCACGTTAAGGGCCCCAAAAGCCCCCGAGACGTTGGAAAAAAATAATAATAATAATAATAAAATATAGCTGCAAGCAGCGATGGCGGGCTCAAGCCACCAATTCCATCGCCACCCCGGTGGCATCAGGTAAAGTGTGCCCAGCGGGCACATGCATTCATAATATCCCTCTGGCAGTGAGGTTTTAAAGGATATGGCAGTTAAAGGGTTAATCCGAATCATCTAGACTTTAAAATTACATTCACAGAACAATATATATATATATATATATATATATATATATATATTTATAACTTTAGTAACACTTTACAATAAGATTCCATTTATAAACATTATGTTAACATGAACAATATTTATATAGCATTCATTCATGTCAGTTAATATTCCAAACTTAAACATTAAAACATTGTTTTATTGTGATTTTTTTCCAAGAACATTTTACCAATTCCAAACCATATAAATCTTAATAACTACCATTATTTTTATTTAATCATTTATGAGTGCTATACAATAGTCCAGGAAAGCTGGAAGAGAAAAACACTTTATATTCATGTGTGTAGAATTATTAGGCATGTTTTCTTTTACAGATGGAATGCGCTAAAAAAGAGTTTTAACTCAAACTGTAAAGTCGAAAATTATGAAATACCCATGAGAAATATCAAACACAAATGCAATACAGAAATGGATAAGTTAAGACTTGACCATTGTACAAAAATGCTGACTGGGTCATGAGGTCAGAAAAGAAGAAGAAAAAAACAGGTCAAGAAGAACTGACAAAAAGAATTGCAAAATAATTAGGAATTAATGTGAAGATTAATTTTTAGTCAATTCTGCAAGACAGACTTTCAGGAAAGGAGGTGGAATAAAAATGAGCTCCTAAATCTTAATCCCGGATTCTGGAAGATATATTCCTCAAACCATCGGACAAGAGGAGGTGGTGCTGGTCCTTCACGAGTCACTCCAATCTGTTCATAAAGCCTATATATAAAGCCTTAATATATAGTATTTCACAATACTTCATGGTATTCTAATTAAAATTTTTTTTGGAATCTTAGATCTCTCAGAACCTGACACATTGTAATTCTGAGACTCCAGGAAAGTGGCAGTTCTGTAAAATGTTGGCGCTGGAGACTAAATGCTCCCTGATAGTTTCACACCTAATTCACTTAACACACACACACACACACACACACACACATTACCCACAGTGACAGTGGGACTGAGTGACATCAGATGTATGATAGTTTTTTAATTTTCTATCATCCATATAGTGTTGTATAGTCATGAAACTATGCATATTTCCTCAGAATGACTTGTCTTCTATGTGTAAATTTTTTTGAAGTGTTTAGAAGCTGCACTTTAAAAAAATAAAAGACATTTACTGGTTACTTTTTTACTGTTATTTCAAAAAATCACCACGACAAAACCATTCAAGCTATCCAAAATTCATTCGCATCTGTTCTGTAAGATAAATTCTTTAAACAGTGGTAAAAGAGGATGTTGTGCTGAACCTTCAAGAGTCACTCAAAACGTATCTGTCCATAAAGCCTATAAAGAATTATTCTTAATATACAGTTCACAATACTTCCGCTTATTCTAATTAAGTGAGGGTCATTTTATCAGTAAAATACATAAAATTCATATTATTTTTCTTTGAAAGATTTCTATAAATGATTTAAATCATACTTGTTTCTACAATAATTATTTAAAAGTAATCCTATAGCTCCATCTGGTGGCCATTATTGGTACTAAGAATTGCAAGCTTCATTTATAAGTTATGATAGTTTTAATTTTATGCTGGCTCTTGAAAATGATAAAGCTTTGAAACTTACTGTGGTTCCTTCAAATGATGACTTCTACGTATATAAAAAATTATGAAGAGTTTGGAATGAAAAAATTTAAAGATATAGTAAAATAACTATTGTATTTTTTTATGTTACTTTAATAAATCGCTATGGCCACACCATTTAAGGTATCCTAAACCCATTCGCAATTTAACATCTTCAGTATATTGGCTTCATGTTAAAAAAAAAAGTTTGGTGTGAACTACTTATGTCTTCTTGGAGGAGAATGAATTCATTTACAGGCTGATTTTATCATAAATCCACAATAGAATTTCTGAGTTCTGTATCAATCTGTGTTGTTGTTTGTTTATTTTTATTTTTTTATTTTTCATAGGAAGATAACTGATCCTTTACTCTCCTTTTTAATAAATGTGCTTATAAACCAAAAACAAGCTATTTATAGCTGTATTTATAAACTGCTTACTACTGACTATTAATATTGGGACAAGGCTTTATAAAGCATGAACTGACTATTTACTTTTTGAGTTTGAAATTATTTATTATTAAAAGGTTTTTTACGATTTTTAAAAATTCCTAAAACTGTAAGAAAAGGATAAGGCTTAAGATTTCTATGTGAGTGGCTAAATTTATTTGTTTTTATAACTATAATGCATAAACTATGAAATTATACAAAATATATAAAAAAGTACAACAGTTATTGTTTTCCAATGTTTTTTAGCCTACTGCAATCATTCTAAACAGCTTGAATAAAACCTGTTAATATTTATTATAGACCACTGTAACTGTGTATAATCTAACAAACAAGTTTATTATGAAAATAAAAGTGTGTACACCAGATAAATTGGACGATAAAGAAATTGCTAACAATAGTATAATAGAGCATGTTTTATGTTTTTAGGCGTTTAGATGCAGAAATGGACAAATCAAATGTAAAATAAAATGTAATTGATTTAATTAAATATAGATTAATTCTTGTTAGAGCAAAATAATAAATAAATAAATACGTACACACATTAAAAACGCAGCCAAAATGAATGAATTACATTTTTTATATAGATTAAAATTGAAGACAGAAGCAGCTGGTATATGCGGTCACTAATATTCAAATCCAGTAGATCCACTTCAGATATATTTCTCAACGGTTTATGTTCACGTGGCTGTTTTCGTTTATATTCGGCAAGCTATTTTGAAATAATCTTGTCCGTTATGTGTTCGTTCGTACGACGAAAGGCAGAATCCTGCAGCTCGAGAGATATATGTTATTGTGCCAGTCGCGCTTTCAAATAGTCTTGCACACTTAAACGGGTCACAAACACCTGCATTTAGCTCTTGTAGTGTTACAATGGGTTTATTGTGTGCATTTGTGGTAATATTTTATTTAAAAAAGCTCTTAAACAAGAATAAATTCGTTTGTTTTGAGCTCGACACTGTACGCGCTGATCGGAGGCGTGATTTCAGATAGGCAGCTGCAAATATTTCATTTTCACACAAACAGTTCAAAAACATCTGAATTTAGCTCTTGGTGTGTTCTAATTGGTGAATTGTGTGATATCGCTGCAATACTTTATTTTTAATAGCTATAAAACAAGAATAAACTCGTTTTTTCTGAGCTCATCATTCCAGATGCTCCTGCTCAGAGCGGTGATTCATCTCTCGTGTTTCTCACGTATCACTGACCACACATCAATTATTAATGAGCCCTGACCCGGTAATAATCATATATGTTGGTTTAGCTTGTCAGTGTGAATTAAATCCAAGTATTTATTTGTATTTTAACCGATTTAAAAGAGAAACTAAATCTCCGGTAATTGCACCTGTAGGGGCGCAATTTCTCTCAGACAATGGAAGTCTGAAGCACATATACTCAAACAGAGGGACAGAGTGATATGAGATGTCTGACAGTTTTTTAATTTTCTATTATCCATACAGTGTTGTAAAGTCGTGAAACTATCCATATTTACTCAGAATGACTTTTTGTCTGTATGAAAAAAGGTTTTGAAGTGTTTGGAATTTAAAAATGCAGGAAAATTAATAATTCCAGTTTTACTGTCATTAAAAAAAATCACCACGACAAAACCGTTCAAGCTATCCAAAATCCATTGGCAATTTAAGTTGTTTAAAATGTTTTGGCATCATGTAGACAAAGTTTGGTGTGTATAGTGTTACTCTCCTCTGAGCAGTATGCATTAATTCACAACTAAATGTAAAAAAAAATCCACAATCAAATCAAAATAGCTGACTTCCTGTTGATCGTAGCTGATGGACTGTGAATTAGAAAGTTGTCCGTCTTGATAAGAACAATTTTTTTACCGAGTTTGGTGTCTGTAGCTAAAACTAACCCCCCCACTTTTGACAAAAGGTGGCGCTATAGAGTGCCTCTTCCACGCCCTCTTATGAACTTTTGCCAGTGTCTAGTTATCATAAATACTGATATGTGTTCTGAGTTTGATGAAATTCTAAGCATGTTATATGCCTCAAAATCACCTGAGAAGTATTCCAGTTTGACATGTTGCCACGCCAACAATTTTTTAGATATCAATATCCCCCTTGCAGATTTATATCGGCTGTGTTTTAACATTATTCTGATGAAGTTTGAAGCAAATCGAGTAATAATAAGATGCTGAATTCAAAGCATTTTGAAAATGACACACTTCCTTCTGCCAGTTGGTGGCGCTATAACTTTGACTCCTAATAGTCACATATATGCGATCGACATCATACAACGAATAATCTGATGAAGTTTGATTAAAATCAGGAAATGTATGTGGACGGTATTAGACACTTCCTGTTTCTCATTTCTCGCCATAATTTCAACGCCTCGCCACGAGCAAACCGTTCGAGATATCAAAAATCCCCTGGCAATTTTTCATCCCCAGTGTCTTGAGATCATGTTGACCGAGTTTGGCGGCAATCGAGAAAAAAACCTATGACAAGTATTTCAAATTCCAGAGCATGCGCTTTTTACATAACTCTAAATAGCTGACTTCCTGATGGGCGGAGCCTATGACATGCAATACGAAAGTTGTTTGGCACGTTGAGATCTATATGTGTACTGAGTTTCATATGAATATGTGCAAGTATGTGTGAGCTATACATCAACATTTCTGACTGTGTTCCAGGGGGCGCCGTAGAGCCCCTGTGCCACGCCCGGGTCCCAGCTTCTGCAGGCTCCTACAGGCCACAGATTCCCAAAGTGTGTGCAAATTTTTCAAGAGTTTTTGAGTATGTTAAGGACCCCAAAAGCCCCCACAACTTTGACGAAAAATATGGACTTACTAAACCCCAAAATAGCCAACTTCCTGTTGGGCGGAGCCTATACATGCAGTACGAAAGTTGTTTGGTTGATGAGATCTACATGTGTACCGAGTTTCGTGTGTCTACGTGCAAGTATGTATGATATATGGCCCTCAGATTTCCAGGGGCGCTGTAGAGCCCCTGTGCCACGCCCGTGTATTCAGTCTCTGCCCGGCCCTAATGGCCGCAGGTTCCCAATGTGTGTGCCAATTTTTCAAGACTTTTAAGCAGTAAGGACCCCAAAAGGCCCCCGAAACCTTGGAAAAAAATAGAAGAATAAATAATAAATATAGCTGCAAGCAGCGATGTCGGGCTCAAGTCATCAGTGCAACGCCACCCCGGTGGCATCAGGGATAACTGTGCCCAGCGGGCATAAGCATTTACAGTAAACCCTCTGACAATCAGTTTTTAAGGGGATGCGGCAGTTAAAGGGTTAATCCGACCAATCTAGACTTTTGAATCACATACACAGAACAATATATATAACTTTAGTAACACTTTATTTTAATATTTATAAAAAATGTATAAGGTGTGCATTGTAGCTGACACCTATATGAACACATTACAATTGCTTTGTGACTGCAAGTCTTTCTTCTCAAATGCTATTGAGCTTCAAATTTGCATTTGAGCCCATGTGAAAAAGTTGCATAATTT